>NC_045981.1:9289640-9589640 GCF_010909765.2 Amblyraja radiata | reverse complement strand
CCCTCTGAGTTACTCCAACACTTTATGTCTATCTCATTAACAGCGTCTTCTGTTATCCGGTTTTTGAATAGTTCTGAATAAGCTAAGGCACTGTCTGAATGCTGAGAACTATTTTCTGCACCACATCTTTTCCTTTGCTCTGTCTATTGTACTTGGGTTTGACTCGATTGTAGTATTATCATTTTTACGGGTTAGATTTAGCTCTTAGGCTAAGGGAATCAAGGGATATGGGGTAAAAGCCAGAACGGGTACTGATTTTGGATAATTAGCCATGATCATATTGAATGGCAGTGAAGGACCGAATGGCATACTCCTGCAACTATTTTCTATGTTTCTATGGATCTGATTGGGTAGCAAAACAAAGCTTTTCATTGTACATGTGACAATAATAAACCTAAGACACAAAAAGCTGGAGTAGCTCAGCAGGACAGGGAGCATCTCTGGAAAGATGGAATGGGCGACGTTTCAGGTCGAGACACTTCTTCAGACTGGTGATGGGTGACGTTTCGGGTTGAGACCTTTCTTAAACCTAAACTTAGACTCGATCTTCAATCCCAACATCACCATGGGCACTGGTGTAAAATTTTCTTTATCAACACTTTAAAGTATCTAGAGATATTTTCTTATGTTAAAGGTGCTACCTAAAACCTAGTTTCACTATAACTACAACCACTTACTCCCAATCTGGATCAAAAATTCAAACAGCTCTCATCCTGGGAGAAGTTATAAGTAGTTATAAATGCTCAACTATTTCTCCCATTTCTCTTAATGGCTCTAAGTGGTTCATACTGAAGTACAGTGAATGTAGTGTCTGAAGTAGGATCTTGCCCGATCCATGTTCCCCAGTGATACTGCCTGACCTGCTGAGTTACTGCAGCGCTTTGTGTCCAAGAATGTACAATATTTGAAATGGAGAATACAAACTACATTGGAAAAGAGTGTCAACTGGAAGGAATTTAAGTTAAAAATGTAAAACAGGAACGAACACAGTTGATGTGATGCAAATGGCTTCCGTGTAAAAAAAAATCTCAACTGCCAAACATGAATTGTTCTTCTGTTGATGGTTGCGTCTTTGAATTCGACAATTATGGCCAGTGACTAACTCAAAGCCCATTAAAGCACTTCTAATGCAATTCAGCACATTACAAGGCATTACAAAAAAAAAATTTTTAAGGACTTATTGTAAGTCTACATTTAAACAAAGTGCAATTAAACTTATCCACTATTATACAAAGATTTGTGTTACTGTATTCATTGGGCTGTGGATACAGTAATTTAAAGCCTAATGTTAATTTTATTCAGTAGCTTAAAGTTAGTTACAGTATAGAGTCAAAGGAACACCTTGGATCATTGATGTAGTTACAAAAAGTTCTCTTTCCCTGGCAACATTCTCCATTTAAGACTATAAAATAGCCACTATTCTTGACAACTGCTATCAAAAGACTAAACTGAATAACGACTCATTAGTAAATGCTACAGAAGTGTCAATATTTTTAACGTTTTAACAAGCTGACGCAAGTGTGAAGGGACAGATGGATCCAAGGAAGCACACCAAAAACGCTACATACCAAGCAGATAATTACAGCTTTATGAAAATAGCTTGTGAATGCAAGCAAGGAGCTTCCACCATTTTTCAAACAAAAAAGATCTGCTTTGTTCCAGTAGGCCAAGTGCTCCTTGCATTATATTGCTCACTCAGTGGACCTTGTCTTAATTAAGAAATTAGTGTATATCAATCTTCATTTTCAAAGCATTTTGACAAAAGTACCTTACAGTGAGAGGTTAGAACGGCTGCAATAAACATTCCTTTGACGTCAATGGAGCCACCAGTTTCAACAATGTACACAGTTTAAACATTGATATTATTACAGCTGGCTCCAGTTCAGGTACGGCTTCTGTATAGATACAAAATGCTGGAATAACTCAGCAGGACAGGCAGCTTCTCTGGAGAAAAGGAATGTGTGATGTTTTGAGTCGAGACCCTTCATCAGACTGACGGCTTCTGTATATCCACTTATACATTCCAGTTTCCAGAGCTTCAATGGGAGGCATCAACAAATGACAGTATTAAACGTTGAACCATAAGATACCTGCACGAGACATATTATTTCAGGAATTCTGCCACCAAAACACTGGATTTTAAAAAAACTGACATTTACAAAACATTATCACCTATTGAGTGAAGACACAAAGAACTGCAGAAGCTGGTTTACCAAAAAAAAGTGCTGGAGTTACTCAGCGGATCTCTGGAAGACCTTGATGTGTGACGTTCTGGGCTAAGATCCTTCTTCAGACAAATTGTAATAAGGAGAGAAAAATGGAAAAGTAGGGGGCAGGACAAAGCCTACCAAGTGATAAGTGGATACAGGGGTACAGGTGAGGGAGGGGTGTTGTTTGGCAGATGGGTGGACAAAACCAGAACCAGGGGCCACAGTTTAAAAATAATGGGTAAGCCATTTAGAACGGAGATGAGGAAACACTTTTTAACACAGAGAGTTATGAGACTGTAGAATTCTTTGCCTCAGAGGGCGGTTCTCTGGATACTTTCAAGAGAGAGCTAGATAGGGCTCTTAAAGATAGCGGAGTCAGGAGATATGGGGAGAAGGCAGGAACGGGGTAGTGATTGTGGATGATCAGCCATGATCACATTGAATGGCGGTGCTGGCTCAAAGGGCCGAATGGCCTACTCCTGCACCTATTGTCTAAAGGCCAGAGATAAAGAGGCAGAATCCTGCATGATAAGGAGAGACGGGGGAAGAAGGGGCATATTGAGGGAATTGGTAGAGCGCATCCGGGTGGGGAACAGGTAAGGCAGGGATGGGAAGAGGGTAGTGGGTCTGGGTTGTTACCCAAAATTCAATGTTCATTTCGTTGGGTTGTAAAATTACCCAAGTGGAATACGAGGTGCTGTTCCTCCACTTTGCATATGGCCTCACCCTGGCAATGGAGGCCCGGAACAGGAACGTGAGGATGGGTAGGAACAAACTGCAGGTGCTGGTTCACACCGAAGATAGACACAAAATGCTAGAGTAACTCAGCGAAACAGGCAGCATCTCTGGAAAGAAGTAATGGGTGACATTTCGGGTCAAGACCCTTCTTCAGACTGAGAGGGGGAAACTAGAGATATGGAAGGGTACTAAAAGCATGCACGGTGTGAAGTGGACTGATCAAAGCATATGTTGTTCAATGAAATGTACAATGGTTGATTGTTGGCTGAGGGGAAGTTGACAATGAGGCAAACAGTAAAATTAATTAGGACAGTGAAACTAGTAGCAGAACTAGGGTGGGAGAGGGATGGAGACCAGACATCTTCCTCACATCTTTCAACATGATGCGGGGTGGTTTTCTCAACAACATCATCCACTCTAGCATCATCCCTGCCGGCAGCACTGCCCCATGCATCCACAGGATGCAACGCTTCTGCCAATTTAGTCCTAAGAAGGGTTCGGACCCTTCTTTTATTTTTCTCCAGAGATGCTGCCTGACCCGCGGAGTTACTTTTTGTGCCTATCTTCTATATAACCCAGCATCTGTAGTTCCTTCCTACACATTAGTGAACTATTCATAAAGTCTTAAGTGATAGGAGCAGAAATAGGCCACTCGTCCCATCAAGTCTACTCCGCCATTCAATCATGGCTGATCTATCTCTCCCTCCTAACCTGATTCTCCTGCTATCTCCTGATAACCTGACACCCGTACTAATCAAGAATCTATCTGCCTTAAAAACACCCACTGACTGCCTCCGCAGTCTTCTGTGGCCAAGAAATCCACAGATTCACCACCCTCTGACTAAAGAAATTCCTCCTCACCCCCTTCCTAAAAGAAGGTCCTTTCATTCTAGGCTATGACCTCTAGTCCTAGACTCTCCCACTCTTACCAATCACGTATCTGGCAATCTCCAACGTAAACATACCCAATGGCTTGGCCTCCAGTCGCCTGTGGCAATTGATTCCAATTAAACTTCTGAGGCTCTCAGGGGTTAACAGTGAAATTAACAATTTTAGGTGCCCACTCTTTCTTCCTCCCCCCCCTCCCCCGTCTCCACAGATGCGGCAATACATCATTGTTTTACCACGTTACTTTTTCATTCTTCAATTCTATCTTTCAAGCCACTGTTACTGTGACAATTTTAATCTGCACCAGAGCATGAACACACCCTCCACCCCCCCTGCAATTTGACATGCTCGTTTTCTCATCTTCCAGTTTTGAAAGGTTCTTGACGTGAAATATTGTCTCTCTCACCATTCTTTTATCTTGAGCCACAGAATGATTACAGCATTTTGTAAATTAGCATCTACAATTCCTTGTGCCTCCAGCATTTCTTGCTTTGTAGATTTCCAGTATCTGCAGATTATTTTTGTTCCAGTTCAAACAATATTGCTTTGTCTGCCATTTTAAACAAATCATCTGCCGCTAATACTGCTGATAGTGGTTGTCAGGCTAATGAATAATTAGCATTGTAAAAACACAATGCAAAATAACTGCCAGTGGGCCACGCAAGAACAGAATACCACAGCCCGAGTCATCATGGCATTTCACTTCCTGTGCTACACTTGGAGTTGAGCGCAGCCGAAACGTGTCACATTTGTGGCCAGTAATTTATCTTCACGGTTTCATTATCATCCTACCCGTTCATTAATCTACCACCCTACAAAACGGGGACATAATTAGTTTTAAACTGAAAACAATTTAAAATTAGAGCCCTGTATTCTGAAGAGAACCAACGAGGCAAAAATCTACAAGAACAATAAGTGAGGACGTAGTAAGATTCATTTGTCTGTGTTAAATGTTTTTTTGGTAACATTGGTAGGGATGAAAGATAACAAAAATATTGACAGTATGTGGTTTAAGTATTGAATATGATGAAGCCTGATGTGTGTATTTATATGCTTGATTTAAGGGTGGCACATAGGTGTAGCTGGTAGAGCCGCTGCCTCAGCCATGCGGTCTGTGTGGAGTTTGCACGTTCTCCCTGTGACCACATGGATTTCCTGCAGCATCCAGACATTTGGGTTTGTACATTAACTGGCCTTTGTATATTTCCCCCGGTGTGTAGGGAATGGATAAGAGAGTGGAGTAACTAATGAGAAAGATGGGTCGATGGTCAGTGTGGCGTAGATGGGCCAGTGGTTAGTTTCCTTACTGTATTTTGCAATCAAAATGGAATATTAGATGAGGAATTAATTACAAACTAAATTTAGCTTCCATTCATAGTGTAATTCCCAAAAGTGCTCTTCAATTGTCAGCCACGTATCCATGTGGCAGAATGGAAAATGGTGCGCTATAAACCACCGATGGCAGCAAAGAAAATTCATGCAGGTTTGCAGTGCAAACTAGAAGCATTTATCTGCATGCCCTCCATTAAAAGAAAAGTTCATAGCTCTCCAGATCACAAATTAAAGGCAAGCTTTTATCATTCAATGTAATCAGCACAACCTACTTCCTCTTTTCTTGTAAAAGGGATCGTGACAACCCCTGCCAACAAATATTTTAATAAAACAGGGTTGAAGGATTAATTATAGGCTGCCCTTCTATGCTGGTGTTGGAGTGATAAAGAACAGAGAGAATCTTCTTCCCCAACTAAATCCACCCCCGCAGGATGTACTCGTTTTACGCTAATCTCGTTTTATTTTTCCCAAATTCCCCCGTCATCACCCCACCTGGATTGCACAACTCACCAGCATAATTGGGGCAATTTACACTAACCAGTTTACCTAAAACCTGTATATCTTCGGCATGCATGTGTGATGGAACTGGAGAGCCCACTAGAAACCACAGGACAAACACACCAATTTTACAGACAGCACTGCAGTCAGGACTGAGCCAGAGTCAATGGAGAGGCGAGGCAGCAGCTCCACGAGCTGAGCCACTGTTTTATTTCTTTAACAATATATTAATTGGCCTCTAAACACAGACCTGATTTAGTAAAGGAAATATATGATGAAATGCATGACACAGTAAAGCCAGCATATTTTGACACATTAAATTCAAATTTCAGTCAAATTTATTGCAGAGTTTTCAAATTAACAAAAAGTGTTTTAACCAAGCTTGTTATCTCAGTTTGAAACAAATTCTTCATTACCCAATATAACCCCCCCCCCCCCCCCCCCCACAAAAATATAGTTCCCTCATCAGGTGCTTTCATGAGCCAATCCATTTTAATAGCACAAGATTAGTAAAAGTTATTTGTACATTTCCTGGTTGGGATACATAACTCAAAAACCAGCAACTCAAAAGAAATTATTCGGCACTCAATGGCATAGACAGCAAAATGTCAGCATAATTTGACTGTATTTATGAAGTTTGTTGCATTCCAAAGCTATTATCATTAACTACAAGCCAAAGGCATAAATTTGACACACAGCAAATACTTCTCGTTTCGCACTTCCCCCTTCACCATTTCTGCTTCAGGGTAGCATGCAGTCACACAATGCATCTGCATGCACATCAGACGATGCATCAGCATACACATTAGACTAGTTCCAAAAAGGCAAAGGACAGTTCTAGAAGAATGGAAATGGTTTAAAACAAAGAACTATTGATTGAGCATGGAAAATGTTCATCGAATACTGATATTCTGGCAGAGATTGTTCTGGCCTATTAGAGGAAGTTCAGAGGAAGTTAGACACAAGAAGCTGGAATAACTCAGCTGGAGCATCATCGCTGGAGAGAAGGAATGGGTGACGTTTCAGGTCGAGACTATTTGGCATTGCCTCGAAAAAGCCAACAAAGCAGACCATGACTTGGTGTTCAAATCACCACAACGCCAAATTAGTATGTTCCCATGTTTCATTTGATAATATTAAAAATAACTGAGGGAATGCATCATGGCATGAAAGAAGGTATCAGATTGTTTGCAAGAATCACCCATTACAGAGCAGCATTTTCACCTGTATGTTGGCGGGTAGGGAGAGGGAAGGTGAGAGAAAGGTTTTTAAAAAAAGCGCACTCCCCACCAAATTTGAATTCAGACCATCAGCACGTAATTTCAAAATCATGCCTGATCAACATGGCCGTCCATTTAACATGCCGCAATGTGCAATTTTACCTGCTTTCCTTGTAAGCCAAATGGAAATGTTGAGTAACACACGAGCCTAACGTTGATGTATTTTTCGAATGGGGCTAGGCCTGTAGATCTTTCTGTGGTGCAGAATACTTTTATTTTATTCTCGTGTTATCACTCAATGAGGCTTATGCAAGGAAAACTTCCGTGTAAAGGTTAGGGGCACGAATTTCTAAAGCTACAAACGACAAATCGCCGCCATTAAGAATGAAAAATCGCACTTCCTGGTCGCTGCAAAAGCTGCATCGCTGAAGAGCGGGAGCCAAGACACCGCCCTAGCCGAAGAAAGAACTCGAGACGAGGACAGGAAATGGGGCAACATATAATGTTTCTTTCACATGTATTTTTTTTTTAAAAAGCAACAAAAAATCCAATTAAGTGCACGCTTGTTACGGAATTTAAAATTGCAAACTGAAACGGCGTTTAATTATGTAGCCCAGACGGCAATACCCGGAGGATTGGTGCAGAGTTTAGTTATTAACTGATCTTCACCTGGGCATGGTAATTAAACATCATAGCGCTTTATTTCCAAAATTGCAAACCAGGAAGTGAATTCACAATCCTGATTAAATTAAATCCGTTAATTTACTATACCTCGTGTAAATCTATCGGATCGTTTACATTTGCAAAACACCCGCATCCGCATCCAGTTAATTGAATTGGAGCGGGGTTGTATCTTACTTTTAGTCCGGGACGGTATTTGGAAAAAGGGGCCGAAAGGTCTCGCGGGGGGGGGGGGGGGGGGGGGGGGGGGGGGGGGGAGCGTTCGGGCTCGGATAGTCGAAGGTGGTCAGGGGCGCCGAAAGTGCAAGTTCGGTAAGCCGAAGGAGACAGCGGCGAGGTCGGGTGTGGGGGCGAAGCGAAGGGTCTCGGGGTCGACAAAGACTGCGGTTCTCAGAGAGCCGAAGGGACTCGGGGAAGCCGAAGACCCCGGGCTCGGGGAAGCCGAAGACCCCGGGCTCGGGGAAGCCGAAGACCCCGGGCTCGGGGAAGCCGAAGGGGCCTGCGCGCGCCGGGTCCACAGAGCGCGCTCCCTTCCCGCCCCATTAACGGTCGCCGCACCTTCGCTGACCCGACGGCGGATCCCGATCCACTCGCCACTCGCGCCTCCCCTCCCCTACAACGTGTCACTGGAGCCCAGCCGTGCCCCCAAACTCCAACGCCGCCGCTCCGTGTACTTTACCGTGCCGATATGTAAGGTACGGAGTGAAGCCCGGTCTGTACCCGCGCTGCTCTCACGGCCGAATGAGCCGCTCACTCACTCATTCATTCAGCCCCGCCCACCCGCGAGGGGAGGGGCGAGCGGGGCAGACACCGCCGCCGCTTCCGGTCGGTCCTGCACTTCCGGGCCGTTCATCACCGCACATATTCCACTACTGCCCAAAGAGCTCTGCTATATGATCTTTGCTACTGCCAGCTAAATGGCTACTACAAGACTAACAACTGTAGCGTATCGGTTCAGGAGCAGCTTCTTCCCTGCAACCATCAGGCTATTAAACACTACAACCTCCAAATAAGCTCTGAACTACATAGACTTGGGGGTATTGATTTTGTATGTTTGCACTATTATTGTTTGTTTGATATATTGTTTGTTTTATATCTGTGTGTAGGAAATAATTGCAGATGCTAGTTTAAATCGAAGGTAGACACAAAATGCAAACCAGGAAGTGGTTTCTTCTTCTTGCGAATGAAACATAAACCAAAGGAATAGTTAGATTTCAAGCCGGGTGTTGGAGCAGCATGGTTGTCGTATCTGCGTCAATGTCTGCCAGGCCCTGAGGTCGATTTGGTGGGTGGTAGAGCGGGCACCCAGAGATGACATTGTTGGCTGTCTGTGTTCTGAATGTTGGAGTAACTCAGCGGGACAGGCAGCATCTCTGTGTGTATATATATGTGTGTATTTATACAAAAAATATATGTGTGTGTGTGTATCTGTATGTGTGCATCTGTGTATGTATGTATATATGTGTGTATGTGTATCTGCTTACTTTTTTAAGTTTAGAGATACGGCGCCGAAACAGGCCCTTCAACCTACTGAGTCCGCACCCACCAGCAATCCTCGCACATTGCCTCTAGCCTACACACACACTAGGGACAATTATGCCAAGCCAATTAGCCCACAACCCTATACATCTTTGGAGTGTGCAAGGAAACCCGGAGCGCCTGGAGAAAACCCACGTGGTCACCGGGAGAACGTACAAACTCCGTACAGACAGCACCCGTAGTCAGGATCGAACCCGGGTCCCTGGCGCTGTAAGGCAGCAACTCTACCGCTGCGCCACAGTTTTTACATATCTGTTGTGCTGCTGCAATGAAGAATTTAATTGTTCTGTTTGGAAGATATGACAATAAAACACTCTTGATAGAAAACAGTACAACACAGGAACAGGCCTTTCAGCCCACACTGTTTGTGCCAAGGCTGTGCTGGAGTAATTCAGCGGGACAGGCAGAAGTAATGGGTGATGTTTCGGGTCGAGACCCTTCTTCAGACTGTGAGCCAGGGGAGGGGGAGAAACAGAGATAAAGAAGTGTGAGAACGAGACATCAAAGGGGATGGAGATCAAGGAAAATGGAGAATCATTGTTCGCTTGGAAAAGCAAACAGATAAAATGTTTAAGAAGGAAATTGTAATCAGGGACAGTCAGACTGGTCGGAGAACAGGGAAGGGGGCGGGATGGAGTGAGAGGGAAAGCAAGGGTTACTTGAAGTTAGAGAAGTCAATATTCATACCACTGGGATGTAAGCTGCCCAAGCAAAATATGAGGTGCTGTTCCTCCAATTTGAGCTGGGCCTCACTCTGACAATGGAGGAGACCCAGGACAGAAAGGTCAGTGTGGGAATGGGAGAGAGAGTTAAAGTGTTTACCAACCAAGAGATCAGGTGGTTTAAGTGGACTGAGCGGAGGTGTTCAGCGAAACAATCGTCGAGCCTGCGCTTGGTCTCACCGTGATATAGGAGTCCACACCTGGAACAGCGGATATAGTAGATGAAGTTGGAGGTGCAAGTGAACCACTGCCTCACCTGAAAAGATGTCAGGGTCCTTGGACGGAGCCGAGGAGGTAGATATAGGGACAGGTGTTGCATCTCCTGCGGTTGCAGGGGAAAGTACCTGGTTAGGGAGTGGCTTGGGTGGGAAGGGACGAGTTAACCATGGAGTTGCGGACGGAACAGTCTCAGCGGAAAAGTGTGGAGATGGGAAGATGTGGCTAGTGGTGGGAGTCCTCCGTCATTTTCGCCACCTCCAACGTGACCCCACCACTCGCCACATCTTCCCATCTCCCCCCCCCCCCCCCCCCGCCTGCTTTCCGCAAAGACCGCTCCCTCCGTAACTCCCTTGTCAATTCTTCCCTTCCGCACCACCGTTGGAGGTTGCAAAAATGTGCTGTATGCAATGGCTGATGTGGGTCAAAGGTGAGAACTAGGGGGACTGTCCCTGTTGTGACTGGGGGGAGCAAGAGCAGAGTTGCAGGATATCGAGGAGACCTGAGTGAGGGCATCATCTATGATGGAAGAGGGGAACCTCTGTTCCCTAAAGAATGAGGACATCTCAGATGTCCTGGTATGGAATACCTCATCTTGGGCTAATCTGCCTAATACCCTTGTTTTATCTGCCTCCAGCAGATTGTCTGAGCTCCAGATTCTATTATCTGCAGTCTCTTGTGTGTCTCTCTGCCCCCATAACTGTCAAGGGCCCTTCTTTAACGTCAAAAGTCAAGGGTGTTTAATTGTCATTTGTACCAACAGAACAATGAAGCCTTACAGGCAGCAGCATAACAGGGCCATAAATGCAATACCCACAGATAAAATATACCAATAAAAAAATTCAATGAATTAATAATCGTAATAGTAGATAGCCATAATAGTGCAACAACCAATGTCCATAGTGCAAGTGAAGTTGCAGTCCAAAGAACTTCATAGTTGCTGAAGAACAACTTCCTGCTCATTTGAGTGTAGCAAATGTGCAGAGTCCCCCTAGTCCTCACCTTTCACCCCACTAGCCGTCACATACAACAAATAGTCCTCCGTCATTTTCGCCACCTCCAACGTGACCCCACCACTCGCCACATCTTCCCATCTCCCCCCCCCCCCCACCGTCTGCTTTCCGCAAAGACCGCTCCCTCCGTAACTCCCTCGTCAATTCTTCCCTTCCCTCCCACACCACCCCCTCCCCGGGCACTTTCTTTTGCAACCGCAAGAGATGCTACACTTGTCGCCATTCAAGGACCCAAGCAGTCGTTCCAGGTGCGACAGAGGTTCTCCTCCATCTCCTCCAACCTCATCTATTGCATCCGCTGCTCTAGATGTCAGTTGATCTACATCTGAGAGACCAAGCGTAGGCTTGGTGATCGTTTCGCCGAACACCTCAGCTCGGTCCGCATTAACCAACCTGACCTCCCGGTGGCTCAGCACTTCAACTCCCCCTCCATTCTGAAGCAGATCTCTCTGTCCTTGGCCTCCACCATGGCCAGAGTGAGCACCACCGGAAATTGGAGGAGCAGCACCTCATATTCCGCTTGGGCAGTCTGCACCCTACTGGCATAAACATTGAATTCTCCAATTTTTGGTAGCCCTTGCTGTCTCCTCCCCTTCTCAGCTCTCTCTCTCAGCCCTCGGGCTCCTCCTCTTCCTTTTTCCTTTCTTCTGACCGCCCCTCCCCCCCACCCTCCATCAGTCTGAAGAAGGGTTTCGGCCCAAAACGTTGCCTATTTCCTTCACTCCATAGATGCTGCTGCACCCGCTAAGTTTCTCCAGCACTTTTGTCTACCTTCGATTTTCCAGCATCTGCAGTTCCTTCTTCAACAAGATCCAGAGGACATGGGTTTAAGATGAGAGGGGATTTAATAAGAACCTGAGAGACAACCTCTTCACTCGGAGGGTGGTGGGTATATGAAACAAGCTGCCAGAGGAGGTACTTGAGACAGGGAGCAGCTTAGGTGAGGCAATTTGGTCGGCATGCATGTTGTATGACTCACCATCTAAAAATGAATCGAAAGGGAAATATAATTTTGAAATCAGTCTTCTGGTGAGGATGCATTCCTGATCTTAAAATGAACTGTCTTTTGTGGCTCATAAGGGGAGTGAAGGCTGTAATTTTAGCGTGCTGTATAGTCAAATAACTACTTTATCCTCTAGTGTCGTGATGTGCATAGGTTTCCTGAAGTTTGTATTTCATATTCTTAATTTATTCATCATATTTGTTTATTAAAGATCCAGGCCAGCTTTTGCTCAACCATAATGCCGCATTGCTTGCAGCAGTTTCACTCATTCTGGCTGCTGGAAGGAGGTAATTGCCTTATGTATAGGCTGGAGCCTGACTTTAGTTAAGTTTAGCGCAGAGATGCAGCGCGGAAACAGGCCCTTTTGCCCCTCCGAGCGCACCAACCAGCAATCCCCGCACACTAACACTATCCTATACACAAAATGCTGGAGTACCTCAGTTACTCCAGCATTTTGTATCAGAGATGCTGCTTGTCCCGCTGAGTCACTCCAGCATTTTGTGTCTACCTTTGATTTAAGCTAGCATCTGCAGTTCTTTCCTACACTATCCTATCCACGTCAGGGACAATTTACATTTATACCAGGCCAATTCCCTACAAACCTGCACGTCTTTGGAGTGTGGGAGGAAACCGAAGCACCCGGAGAAAACACACGCTGGTCACGGGGAGAACATACAGATTCCGTACAGACAGTCCCCGTAGTCAGGATCGAACCCGGGTCTCTGGTGCTGCAAGGTAGCCGCTCCACCGTGCCGACCAGAGAGCAATCTTGTCCTTCAATCAGCAGATTGGTGGTTCTAGTCCCGCTTCAGAGAGCGGGTGCATGCATTCAGTAAGGTGCTAAACCGAGGCCCGGCCTAGCCCAGCCTGCTCATTAGCGTGCCGACAGCGCTACTTCCAGAAAAAGAGCAAAGTTGTTTTCCCTGGCCAAAATTCATTTCGCAGCCAGCATTTCCAAAACAAATTATTTGGCCATTGGCGCTAATTAGTTCATTAAACATGTCTGCACACTGTGATATTATGTTAGCTAACTCAAGATCTTGTTAACCCCGTTGCTGCGTGTATAGCCTGCGGATCACAAATTGTCACAGTCACTATACCTCGAAAGTACCTTATTAGCTGGGAAGTAATTTACTGTAAAGTATCTTATTAACTGCCTACATGCATGTACATTTGGGAAAACAATCATCAAGTGCACACAGTGGAAGAAATAATTAACTAGACAATCACATAAACATTCAGACTGGTTTTAGTCTCTGCGAGTACTGGAATTGCAGCTCTCCTCCTTTCCATCATTTCCTGTGGGATACATTTTTTAACAAAAATTAAAGATACAGCATGGAAACGGGACCTTCAACCCACCAAATCCATGGCAATCATCTATATCACCCGCTCACATTAGTTCTACATTTTGCCATTTTCTCATCCACTCCCTACATACTAGGGCCAATTTACAGAGGGTTAATTAACCTACAAACCCACAAGTCTTTGGGATGTGGGAGGAAACTGGAGCACCTGGAAGAAACCCACGCTGTCACAGGGAAAACATGCAAACTCTGCACAGGCAGCATGTGTGTGTGTGTGTGTGTGTGTGTGACAGACATGGTTGGGATGGGACCTGGGTCTATGGCGTTGTGAGGCAGCAGCTCGACCAGCTGCGCCACTATTGCTTTACCTAGAGAACTCTCCCCCCTATTACCTCCCACTTGACCACTGCACGCTGCTCCCTCAAGCACAAGTGGCCCTCACCAATGTAATGCCTGCAGACTTTTTCCATACTTTGTTCACAAAACAAGCACAGAGCTAACAAAAGCCCTCTGAGTGAAAGGAATCAACACTCAGTCAATAGGCAATAGGTGCAGGAGTTGGCCATTCGGCCCTTCGAGCCAGCACTGCCATTCACTGTAATCATCCACAATCAGTACCCGTTTCTGCCTTCTCCCCATATCCCTTGACTGTTATCTTTAAGAGCTTTAAGAGATGAATCATGGCCTGCACAAAAGCTGTATCACGAGACACACACGAGTTGTAAGTGTCCATCCATATTCGTGTCCATCCATATCCTACAGTATTCAAACTACTATGACAAACAGCAAAAATAGTTCCACGATTTCAGTAACCAGTAAGTTAAGTGCAGCACCACCCCACTGGCCCAGCCATTTCCTGACAGCAGGCATACAAAGCCATGACATATTTCCTGTTTTCTCTCTGTTCAGTGACTCACAGGGGCCAATGTTCTATTGGCACTTACCATAGTCATAGAGCTATGCAGCACAGAAACAGGCCCTTCCACCCATCCTGGCATTGCTCAGTCAATTTCTACTTGTTACACTTACGACATTGCATTTAATCTTTAATATATATTTGTATTAAAGCTGCATTTCACCATATACTTGAATAACCAAGATACAAATTGTCACGCTGTGCTGAACTAACTACCTCTTTGGTGATCCTCGGACTATCCTTGATCAGACTTTGCTGGCTTTACCTTGCGCTAAACGTTATTCCCTTATCGTATCTTAACACTGTAAATGGCCTGATTGTAACCGTGTATTGTTCTTCCGCTGAGTGGGTAACATGCAACAAAAGCTTTTCACTGTACCTCGGCACATGCGACAATAAACTAAACTTTAAAAAAAAACACTGATCTCTTATTTTAATTATTCATGATCAGGGTATTGCCAGCAAGAGCAGCATTTATTGTCTATCACTATCTCCATCTTGATGAACCATTGCAGTCCTTCTGGAGAAAGCTTGCTCGTGCTGTAGCAAATTCCAAGATACAACCCAGTGGAGATGAAGGAACAAGTCAGGATGGTGAAGCCAGTCTGAAGAAGGGTTTCGGCCTGAAACATTGCATATTTCCTTCGCTCCATAGATGCTGCCGCACCCCACTGAGTTTCTCCAGCAATTTAGTCGACCTCAGGATGGTGAGTGACTTGGAAGGAACCTGTAGTTGGTGGTGTTCCCATAAGTTCATAAGTAATAGTAGAATTAGGCCATTCGGCCCATCAAGTCTACTCCACCATTCAATCACGGCTGATCTATCTCTCCCTCCTAACCCCCTTCTCCTGCCTTCCCATAATCCCAGACACCCGTACTAATCAAGAATCTATCTATTGCTGCTTTAAAACGTCACCTATTACCAGTCCTTATGTATCTGGGTCGGGTTTGTCTTGGCCTCCACAACCATCTGTGGCAATGATTTCCAGATTCACCAACATTCTGGCCGATGACAGAAGCCAACAGCGAGCTATACGAACGCTACCAGTCCTTATGTATCTGGATGGGGTTTGGAAAGTGTTGTCCACATGGAATA
The DNA here is from genome assembly GCF_010909765.2 of Amblyraja radiata. Classification (NCBI taxonomy): domain Eukaryota; kingdom Metazoa; phylum Chordata; class Chondrichthyes; order Rajiformes; family Rajidae; genus Amblyraja; species Amblyraja radiata. The sequence continues at coordinate 9,574,261 of NC_045981.1, read as the reverse complement.
AGGAATAACGTCAACTTTTCCTTTTCTCCAGCGATTGTGCCTGACCTGCTGAGTCACTCCAGCTTTTTGTGTCTATCTATTATGTGGCACAAGGGGCTACGTAACTGCAATGCATTTCAAGATTGTTCACACTGTAGTCATAGTTTACTGGTGGTGGAGGAAGTGAATGTTTACTGGGATATATGAATAAGGCGAGTTGCCTTTATCTTGAATCAGTGGCAAGTTTCAGTGAAAAGTTACATGTACATTTTACTCATCGGACAACCTTTTATCTGAAAGGGTCTCAATCCGAAATGTCACCCTTTCCTTCTCTCCAGAGATGCTGCCTGTCCCGCTGTCACCCCTGTATTTTGTGTCCAGCTTCCCTTTTATCTCATTTCCATCTCTAGCCAGAGGCACTGACTCCACCCATCTGCCAAGCAAACCCTGATGATGATACTATATTGTCACATGCACCTAGTTAAGTGCAGTGAAATTCTTTGTTTTTTAATACAAAGGACACAAGTTGCCACAAAGACATTGACAAAATTACAAAAAGTATTCATCCCTTCATCCCCCTTAGTTCTCGGCAGCCCTTCCACGCTGGGTCCCTCTTTGTTTGCGGCGATGCGGCCCGTTCACCTCATGGCGTGCATTACGCGCGCATGGCCCGTGGTGGCATAGGCAGTGACGTGGATTTACAAAATCTTTGCGCGCCACCTAAGTGACGTGCAAATGATGCACAAGTGGAACAGGCCCTTAAAGATACGACACAAAATGACAGCAGGTCAGGCAGCACGTCTGGAGAGAAGAAATGGGTGATGTTTTGGGCCGAGGCTTTGTTCTGACCCACCTCTTTCCAGCCTTCTCCCCTCTACTATCAGTCTGATGAAGAGTTCCAAGTTAAAATGCCTGTCCATTCCCTACAGATGCTGCCTGACCCCAAGTTCCTCCAGCACTTTGTATTTGAATCGAGGCTAATTCATAATGGGAGGGGGAGTTGAAGTGCTGTGCCACCGAGAGATCAGGGTGCCACCGGGCGAACAGAAGCGATCGCCAAGCCTGCACTTGGTCTCACCGAGGTTGATCATACGCTGAATAATCCAACCAGATTTTTGTTTGGAAGTGGAAAGAAATAATAGAAATTGCATTCATTGCAACGTGTAAAAAGAGATGAGATACAGTATTGTAATTTTGCTGCATGTCATTGTGGTATATATATCTTGATTGGTGAATATGTTTAGTTTTTTTACTTTCTTTGAAGCATAAATAATATGTGAATGCTTCATTGACCATAATTCTGACTAGTAACTACACACTTCGCCCAAGCACATTATCGCACGTATCATGCAAGCCGTCTTAAATGATCACCTAAACTGTCATTTGGCAACCTAAAAAGCTGCCTAGATTGCCCCGCTGGCAACAGAGGGGAAAAAAAGCTAAGTGAGAGCCCTGTGAGACATCATCAATACCTGGGATGTACAGAATAAAGTGCAACTCACCAAAATCTAACACTCGCTTGCTTGACGTGATCTTGTTGAAGAATCTTTATGGAATCTAATGAACTAGGCCCTTTGTAAGATGGACAGGAACCACATTTGTCGTGTTATGGGGATGAATCAAAATATGCTTGGTATCATTAATCAATAGTTTCATTGATAGTGTGGCATGCTTGCCAGTCCTCACTGTGAACTTGTTTTGGGATGTGACATTTATGTTTATAGCAGTCCTCAACATCCAAGGACAGATCTGGGGTATTGAGTCATAGAAACGCCTTGATCAGGGTGGGGAAATACAAACAGCAATAGCATAAAAGAGCTGGCTCAATTCACTTTGACCACAAAATATTCAAGTTTAACTGCATATCTTTTTAAGACACAAAATTGACAAGAAATTAACAATGTCACAAGAGACCCAAGTGTATAAATGCATAGAGCATTCCCATCACAAATAAAGCCATGAAAAATCCAACACAAAATTGGATTTAAGTCTAACCTACTTTGGAAATTTAACATAAATTCATTGCACCAATTAATTACAAACATTGGCAAAGTATAACTAATGATGATTGAGAAAACTGGTCCATTCTTGCTGACCTTCATAATCCAGCTCATTGCTAAGTAAAAAGAAGCTAAGAACTTAAAAACATCTGCCAGTCCAAACTTGATCATTTCTGATATGCTCATATGGCTTAACCCCAGTTACAATCACTTAACTTCATGAAGTAGCATCATGTGAGAAGATACTCATATTTCAGATCACAGAATAGGTCTGAGGTGTTTACATTAATAACAAATTCAACTACATTCCACTTGGAGGATGTATTGGCCAGTACACTCTCATCTTGAGCAACAGAGATGACATACAGATAAAATTGACATTAAATAACTCCATGCTCAAGATGATGAACCAACTTCTCAATCAAAACAAAATCTTGTGCATAAATACATGGACCCATCAATTCTCTAAAAAAAGAAAATTGCTGTGTGCAAACCTTCAGTGAGCATTTGTTAAATCACCCTTTCTGGGTCCTCGAGATAATTCTTGCATGTTGACAGCAGTGACGACATCTACTCCCACACAGCGTGAATAAAAATTCTGCCACCCACTCACAGCTCACATTTACCAATGGATGGACTTATTGGTTTGCTTTTACAATTATTCAGTGTCTGTTGCTTATTTTTGAACACTTGGTTTAATCTCAGATTGTCACAAATGGTGCAGTGACAAATTCAAATCTCTTAAAAGATGAATTGTTGTTGAAGTACCTTGTAGTAACCCTTTTTTGCCACAGAAGGCATGTATTCTTTTAAAACTTCCGTATATTTATCCTTTTTTTTTCTCGTGGCGGGAGATTGCAACCTTCATGTGGTCCTCCTCGTTTTGATTAATGCAATCAACCCGACATGCACAAACAAAAGATCACATAGAACAAGTTGACATACAACTTTAGGCTGTGCACGGCATACGCAAGAAGAGATCTCTTTTTTTTAGGTACGTGTCACCCCATGATGACAAAACGCAAGTTCTTGTGATACAAAAGCTGTTCACATTACTTTTTACATTGACAAACATAAGCTCATCCAATGCCAAATCCTAAGAGTTGATTTGAATTATGTGATTTCCTTGGCTGGACGTTTGAGTTAACCAATTACATTGTGTTCTTGCAATGTCATCCAACTAAGGGGAAAAGCAGCAAATACACAAATGGATCCACTTCTGCTGTTAACTCATCGCTGGTGAATTATATGAACACCTTAATAAAACTGTGAACACAAATGCAGTCATTGGAAAATTCTTTCCATCACAGCTCAATCTACGAAGATTCAAGGACAGCCATCAATGCTTTCACAAGCCTGGGCAACCTGCAGTGTAGACCTTTAACCATTGTTGATCACTTTGCTGCAAGTAAGGCATGTATTCTTCTAATTACCTCTTCCTCACCTTGCCCAGTTACCTTTGGTGTTCAAAGGTTTTGATGCCCATTGTTCATTCTCAATTTGGCACTCACCAAGGTATGCAATGTCAGTTTCTTCATGCCATCTGTATAGTAGAACATTAATGTACAGTAACTGCAAATGCTGGTTTAAACCGAAGATAGACACAAAGAGCTGGAGTAACTCAGCGGGACAGGCAGCATCTCTGGAGAGAAGGAATGACCTATCTGAAGAAGGGGCTCGATCCGAAACATCACCCATTCCTTCGCTCCAAAGATGTTGCCTGTCCTGCTGAGTTACACCAGCTTTTTGTGTCTATATTAGTAGAACATTAAGATGCTTCATACTCACTTTATCAAATAAAAAAATGACAGCAAGCAAATAACAACGTGCACAGAGGGGTATGCAATGATTTAGTGGCAGAAACAGTGAAGCGGTTTTGTCATGGAATTTCGGGGATTAGATAATGAGCATCTGAAAGAAGGGCTAATAGATCAATGTCAGGAATGCACAAGCAGCCCAGAATTGGATGAGCACAGATGAGGAGAGCTGCAGACAATAGAAAAAGGAGGATTGGAAGTAAGGATGAGTTGCTTTGCTTAACCAGGAGCCAGTTAAATTAAACTCAGGGTGAGTGATTGGAACATATCAAGGCACTGGTATTTTTATAGCCTTAAGTTCACCAGGAAAGTAGAACAATGCTAGCTAGAACGCAATGGAATACCATCCAAATATACAACAGGCATGCAAGTGTTTTAGCAGGTTAGGTGAACCAATGCTGAAGTATTTTGTAACTAATTCAAACATTTGGTATTCCATTTAAACACCATTTCAGACTGTTAAACACAAATAATATCCTCCTCCATTGCTTGTCGGCAGTTTGTTCCATGTACCTTGTGTCCCTTTTAAGTTTTCCCCCTCTCACCTTAAACTGATGCCAATCAATGTATCCTCCATAACCTTACTTCTGTACACCTCCCCCAAGAATCATTACAGGAAGCCAGAACACATATTTTCCCCTTCTATATCTGTACTAATGTTTACTATCTTCTGGGAAAAAAACCTTAATTCCACCAACTCAAAATCCAATACCTAATAAATATTTTTTACAGAAATCCTAATCAATGACAAAAGGCAGAGAACTGCCTTAGAATACTTAGTTTAAAAATCATTATAAGGTGCTCCTCTATAAATTCTACTTGAAGCTCAGATTCCCCCTGTCCCTTCCCACACCATTCACAGATTAACAACCACAATTCAAGCAGCAATCTTTATCGTGAATCCTTATCTTTATACTATATTAAGAATGACCAGATTTATGAAGTGCATGAACCCGAGTCACTGCATACGAGCAAAAGCCAAATAGGCAAAGAGTGGCTGTAGGTTTTGCTACATCTTGTGTGATTTTTGTTCAACCTCTGTACAGCGGGTGCCAGCATTGTACTTTTGCTGGCAGGCACTATACTTTGTCGCAAAATAACTTTACATTGTGACACTACCTCTGGAGGCGATGGGTTCACTTTTGAATCAAGAAACCCAATATTGAATGCAATAGTAGACATTCACAAAAGATGAATTAATGCTTTTGCTACAAAACAGAAATATCACAAAACAACCCACAAATGTTACCAGTGAAGCAAAAATGCAGTGTTTTAAACAGCAAGATTCTGCACAGGTCAAGGAATGCACAAATTGAATCTAGAATGCGACATGGTACATCAAGAAAATTTCCTTGACATCTAACATTGCCAGAAATGCATATAACCTCTCTCAATTGTAAAGTAGTAATTTTAAACTTGTACTCTTTTGAAATGGCATATCCTGCAAATGCCAACATGGAATGGTTCAAGCAGTCCAGTGGGTAAAAAAGTGAAGCCTTTTAAAAATGAACACAGCAACCGATGTACCACAATGAACACAACATGCACAATACAGTCATACTTTATTTTGATTAGTAATTCCACTTTCAGTCCAAAGCCAATCTTTAGCTTATTTGGTAACAACTGGACAAATCCACTCCGAGTATTCTCAACGAATGCAGAATATTACAAAACCTCAGTTGTGCTTTGCGCAGTGCCAACTGTAACATGGTTCTCTAATTTGCAATGAGACAAGAAAGCCAGATAACTTCAGTTAACAGTGCAAATTTATTTCATGGTGGTGGGGTGCCCATCCTCCCATGAAAACATGCAACCAATAAAACATACCCCAAAATGAAAACATTCAGTACAAAACAGGACTGTGACTTAAAAAGTTACATAGATTTAAAAACTTATTCCATGGAGTTCCTAGACTACATTGTTCATGTCCCTCCCATAAGGAAAATAATAAATGCCAAATCCAAGATCGCTTAACTTGTGTCCATCTGAAAAGAGAAGAAACACAAATTACAAATCAACATTCAGATCATCAGAACAATTTGATACAACTGCATGGTGACTATCCCCTTTTAGGTTTGCAGCATAGGTTGCACCCCAAACTTCCCACAGAGATAATATTTATTTATTTATATTATTATTAATATATATGTGTGTGTGTGTGTGTATACATATATTACACACACAGTAAAGAAACACCCTTCGCCCAGTCTATGCTGACCATTAACATCTTGAAACAAACCTATACATACTCAACTTAAAGCCTTTTTACCCACTCATCTATAAAGCTACTCCAGGTTGTCCTCATTACTGATCCTGCTGATATACCTTGTATCAAGAGATCACAACATTCCTCAGAATAACAATTGCAAACATGCACTTTCAGCCGAAGAAGTTTACAACTGACAAGGCGCAGTGTTGCAGCTGGTAGAACTGCACCAGAGACCCAGGTTCAATCCTCACCCTAGCATTATAAGCATCCAATTGGGCATCCAGCTCTTCTGCTGAAAGCTGCTGCCGCAAATTTCTTCCACCTCGACCACCTCTTCCGCCTCTGTTGCCTCCTCTGGAACGTCTATTTCCACCCCCAAATGCAATACCACGAATTCGGCTTATGGCCCTGTTTCCTCTGAAATAACAAAGAAAGAAAATCTGTTAAAGAGGCAAAAATATTGTACAAAGCACGTTCCCAGAAAGTCTTAAATGGCTAAATCCTGCAAGAACAGTTTAGCAGGCAGTTATGCTACAACATGATAGCTGCACTCTCAAGAAACCTCATGTAATGGAAAATCATGTCCTTACACAACACTCACATTATAAATAATTTATGTTATGGAAACATGTGCTGTAGCAGGACTATCTATCTTCTCTCTCCTTCCCCAGAGCTACATTTAACCCAAAGCAGTTCTTCATGCCTAATTATGAATGGGCACAAAATGCTACCATGTCAGTAGGTATGTTGCAAAGCCTACCTGAAGCGTCGTTGAAGATCTGCCGCTGAGGTTGTGCGCGATTTTGGCGCCGTTTAGAGGGGGCGGGTTTAAAACGCGATTTTCTCTAAGCTGTTCCAATCGAAAATGTTCAGCCTAGTTAATTATTAACGAAAAATCGCTGATAGACCCCGTCGCAAAAGCTATTATTAGGTTTAAAGGCCTTGAATAATAGTTATAGTAGTTTAAAAATCAATCTTTAAACCCGCGACCGTCAGCAACCGCAGAGTCTCATAAAGAAAATAGCAGAAGTTAGGTTGTATATTTTTACATTCAAAAGGGCTTCTAAAGATCCTTTTATACAAAATTTAATATTGCGAGTAGCTCAATTTGGGCCCATTATATCGCGCAGTATTTTTCTCGGCATTTGAGGCACAAATCTACCGCAATGTGAACGTTCTAAACCAGCGCGTTCCACAGGATCCCGCTAGAAAGCTGATTTAAATGGGCATTTATTTACAGCAATTGAACACTGAATTCCTTCCATTTGGCCTATAAATTAATGTAAATGAGATTTTAAAATCATGTTTTATTGTGAATTATTTGTGAATATTATTTGGACATTTAGGCTATTTAAAAATGTTAATCATTTATTAAGAAATGGATAGATGTTGAGATCTAGTAATTGAAGTCTGAAATTAGCTACAATTAGGTAACTAACTAATTATATGCTTTAATTTCAGGTCATCCAAGTAAGATTATTTTATATTTGTTTCAGAATGCTTCAATCTATGATAACTGAAAATTTCATTCAGTTCTCTTAATTTTTAAGAAAGTTATGGGCTTTTGACTGTTCACGATCACAACTTTTTTGTTATGTCCATAGAAAATCAATAGGGAACAAGATGCTCATTTCCGAGTATGAAAATGGCCATAACTTTTTAAATACTTGAGATATGAAAGTGAATTAGATGTCAAATTAAACTTATTTTTATGCTTTATCTGATGGGATAAATTACAGACTTGATTTTTAAAATCTCAAAATTTTGTAACATTGCTAATGTCAGGCACCCACATCTAAAAACTGAAAATGTGGAGAAAATGTGGCAGAAATGCTTACCCAATTATGGGTCTTCTTTGGGCATCAATCTGTGAGGTAACTAGTTGAATGTTCATCGGTCGCCCTGTTTAAATCACAAGCAGAAAGGATAAAATACTTGGCAATGTTGTCGACTATAATCACAATGCAAAAGAAAATCATGTTCTGAAACTAGTTGGGACTTTGTTGACAAAATGGGTGAAAGCTTTGATTACTGGTTTGGTGCAAACAAAAATACACTCTTTCTATGTTAAAAAAAACCATGCCTTCTACCCAGAGGAACTGTATTTCCTTAAAATGATGGCACTAACATAAGCCATACTTCTGGAAGCAAGGAGTTACCCGGAAAAGATTTGTTTTCTTGACATTGTGCTTGTGAATTAAGCCTTGGCTTTCTTTTTAATTTGGAGGCAAAAGACAGTAAGGTGACAGACCTTGATCATTTGCTACACCAAGTCAGAAAGCTTTTCTTGTGAGTTATCACTGCATTTCTATTCAGGTTTCAATACAAGGTACTGGCCTAGCATATCACCTTAGACATTGCCATTTTAAGAACTTAATTTCCATTAAAGTCAATATATTGTCCAGTTATACATGGGCCATGTTATACTCAGAACCAATCAATAGATTTCTTCAAATGTAAAATTAAATCAATCTGCTAATGTTGCTGTGTGCTCCAAGTTTCAAAAATGTTCACGGGACCAAGCTCTTTGGGTAAATTAAAAAGATAAATAAATTTGATTCTATTGCAATACATTAAACAGAGCTGCTAAGGAGTCACTGCGGTTCCTCCTATTAGGACTATACATAGTCTCCTGTGTTTATCTCAAAAGGTCTCAAAAAGACACTGAAATTAAATCCAAGAAGATTAGCCATCTTTGGCTTTTGGGGTAAATGTAACCATTTTTGGATACACTTATCCCTGAAACATCAGAATTTGGCAGGCATGTGCTTATTTCAAAGGCATGAACAAAGAGGTAGGAATGTTACATTTCAGAATTTATAGGTAATGAAGTTGCATTCATGCTGTATGTCTTGTAATGAAAATCAATGGCGTGAAAAAATGCTCAACTTGGTGAAAATTGGAATAAAATGCAGATCAGGATTTAGTCTTACAAAGATACTTCAATTTAGTTTATTATTCACATCACTGATTCCACCAGTTCAAGTTACCATCCAAGGGAACACCGTTATACTGCTTCATGGCTTTCAAAGCATCTGCCTTCCGTTCAAAGTGTACATCTGCCGTTCCCAAACTTCGACCGGATCTATCGTAATGTACAGCTGCTTTCTTCAATGTTCCAAACTCAGCAAAAAGTTCCTGAAAGTTAAACAGCACAGAACTAGTACCTTTCACATACAAAACATTCCAAGGTGTTCACTTGAGGGCTTAGAAAACCTGATGCCAAGCCTCACATTAGTACAGACACACATATAGAACACAAAATCTGAAGATTTTGGAAGGAGAAGCCAGAGAATATCTAGAAGATAAAGGCACAGCCATCAAAGCAGAACAATTAAAGAGGTCAGAATAAAGGGAGCACAAAGGGCAGTAGACATGACTTGTACGAATAATCAAAACAACACGTATGGAATAGAAGGTGACAAAATAAATTCATTTAACTTAAATAACAAAACACGGCACATTTTACATCAACGCCATTTGTTGCTGCATGTGACATTGGGTTTAAGTAGCCTGTGAAGCACAAGAAATAACCATGGTTTATAGAACAATCTAGGATGTGCAGCTGCTTGCTAAACGTTAATTTGGGAGTCACTCAACACTAGAACTTTAGAACCACTGAGAGCAATGAAGTTTCTACATCTAAAATAGAAACCTGCACAAGCAATACAAATAAATGCATTTAGCCTTTGCCTTACAGGTACAAAAAAAATGTTAAAGTAACTAATTAGATTGCCTCAATGCGGAGCAAGAGATTGTATGACATTGGATCACATTAGGAGATTTCATGTTACAGGCAATTACAAAGGCCGACAGTGTTAGAAAAACGACAGGTGACCAAATGTTTGGTCAAGTGCTGGTTTCAAGAAGTGCTCTGGGGGAGGAATTTTAAAGTCATTGGTAGATGGAAGAACCTTTGTCACTATTGCAACAAAGTGGTGTTGATGTAAACAGGGTCTGAAAAAATGTACAGTATCAATTGATAGTACATTTAGACCAGACTCCAAATTCCTCCATGACAACTGGAGAACTTAGATTCAGTTAATAATCTGGAATTGTTAAAATGTTAAGGTAAAAATCATGATAAATCTACCAGATATGTGGTTTCAGACTCACTCATTGATCAACTCCTGAATCCTTCTGGAATGGCCAGACTAGCAACCCAGTTTAAGAAGCTACAGCATACACAATAACTGCTGATTTAGCCAGTGATCCCCAAATCAATTAAAAATACATGGGAGCATAAGACTATTAAGTTTAGAGGAAATTTTAAATGAGAAGCTCAGAGATGGGGTGCAGATCTTAAAAGATTGATTAACTGAGGGCCAATGTATTTCAGTGAGCAGAGTTTACAGATGCTGTGTCTTTAGTGTGTAACACCAACAATTTACAACGGGCAGACAATGGGAGGCCGTTCAGTACAGTCTAAAGGCAACAAGGCATGGGGATTTTAAGTGAGGCAGGGTATTACATGGGTGAAAGAAACTAAGTAGCTTCAGTAAATGTTCTCATGGGGGTGCCAGATACATTGCAAAATTAGTAGTATTCTCTTGGATGCAGATTCTAGAATCCATGCACAATGTAGAGATATGTATCAATCCAAAATGAAATGTTCTATTATCATCAAACTCTTTAACAGATCAAGCAGTTTCAATCCAATGTTTGTGGTTCAAGAATGCAGACTTGAATGGTTATATTCAGATGAACAACCATGTACAAGGTAGTTTATAACAGCTATAGGGTGATTTCACGAAAGGTCACTGGATCATAGATCCTCACCCACGTGACCGCAAAATCCAACTGGGGTACAAACGTCACTTCCAGTACATGTTAGTGATGCTGAAAACGTGTACTTTCACACCCGTTAAAAACCGCGAAAACGGTTAGTTTTTGAGCTGTAAATTACTGTGCCAGTCGGGGTGACCGCGAGGCACAGTTATCTTACTTTACAGTCCAGAAGATAAAGAAAAACGAAGGTAAACACAAGAGAGCGCTGAAGGGAAAATAACAGCAGAAGTTGTTGGCCGTGCAGATATAAAGATCCGAAATATCGGGAATTATCGCGTTTGCTCACTGCATTTCATCAAAACATCAATAATGCCTTAGTTTTGATGAAATGCAGTGAGCAAATGCGATAATTCTCTCTTGTGTTTACCTTCGTTTTTCTTTATCTTCTGGACTGTAAAGTAAGACAACTGTGCCTCACGGTCACCCCGACTGGCAGTTATTTACAGCTCAAAAACTAACCGTTTTCGCGGTTTTTAACGGGTGTGAAAGTACACGTTTTCAGCATCAATAACATGTACTGGAAGTGACGTTTGTACCCCAGTTAAATTTTGCGGTCACGTGGGTGAGGATCTATGATCCAGTGACCTTTCGTGAAATCACCCTATAGCTAGGGTGATTATACAGTGGTACACACTTGCCACTTCAAAAGTGCAAATGTAACAATATAAATTTCCAAAAGTGAAAGAAAACCTGCAGATGTTGGAAATAATTGGGCTAGGTTGTATCTACTGGGAGAAAAGTCAACTACTCAGATCACTTTTTTTTTTTTAATTCAATTTTTTAAATCCACCAGAAATGTTTACCCTCCACAAGATGTTGCCTTATTCAAGGATTTTCATGATGGGCAGTTTTATTTTCCCAAAAGACACATTCAGAAGTCAAGTATCAGTCATAACCAGTAGATAAAAGGCACACACATCCAGAGATAACAGTAAATAACTAACATTGGCACACCTCAATGTCACAAATGACTAAAATAGCAGTTTGAGTGTACATTTAAGAGTTACAAGGCCAAATTATGGTTAGTCTGTCCACAAAAATACTCTGAAGTTTTAAGTGCATATTTTTCACAGGGTGGTGAATGTTGCTGCCACCAAAACCCAAACTTAACAGATCGAGAAGCACCGAACAAACATTTTCAATCCACTACACAACATCTGTATAGGGTGATTTCACGAAAGGTCACTGGAGCGTAGATCCGCACCAACGTGACCGCAAAATGTAACGGGTACATGCGTCACTTCCGGTACATGTTAGTGAATGGGAAAACACGCACTTTCACACCCATTAAAAACATCGAAAACGGCCCGTTTTTGAGCTGCAATATACTGTGCCAGTCGGGGTGACCGTGAGGCACAGCTACCTAAATTTACAGTCCAAAAAAAAGATAGAAACTAAGGTAAATTCAAGAGGGAGCTGAAGGTGCAAATACAGCGGATGAATGCTAGCGGACATTGGCCGTGGAGATTTAAAGATCGAAAATATCGGGAAATATATCGCTTTTGCTCGTTGCATTTCATCAAAAGCATTATTGACGTTTTATCTTTATTCATTTGTTATATGAAAAGTTTTAAAAGTGAAAAATCCGTCAGTAAAATTGCAAAATCGCCCATGGTTCTCAGGTGGGTTTTAACATGCAAAATGAAAACGCTTCTGAAGCTACATTTACCATTTAAATAATCGTAAACTATCAATGCGTTTTGAAATGAATTTTACTCAGATGCAAGCTAAGGAATGGGATAATTGTCAGCTGTTAGTTGGACAAAATCAGGACATTTTATTATTTGCCAAAATATATTTCTCAATGTTTGTTTAAAGCCTGCACAATCAGTAAAATTTATTTCAAAACGCATTGATAGTTTACGATTATTTAAATGGTAAATGGAGCTTCAGAAACGTTTTCATTTTGCATGTTAAAACCCACCTGAGAACCATGGGCGATTTTGCAATTTTACGGACGGATTTTTCACTTTAAATACTTTTCATATAACAAATGAATAAAGATAAAACGCCAATAATGCCTTACTTTTGATGAAATGCAGCGAGCAAACGCGATAATTCCCGATATTTTGGATCTTTAAATCTCCAAGAAAAAAGTCCGCTAGCACTTCCGCCTTGTTTACACCTTCAGCTCGCTCTTGTATTTACCTTAGTTTCTATCTTTTTTTTGGACTGTAAATTTAGGTAGCTGTTCCTCACGGTCACCCCGACTGGCTCACTTAATTGCAGCTCAAAACCGGGCCGTTTTCGATGTTTTTAACGGGTGTGAAAGTGCGTGTTTTCCCATTCACTAACATGTACCGGAAGTGACGCTTGTCCCACAGTTAAAATTTTCGGTCACGTGAGTGGGGATTTACGCTCCAGTGACCTTTCGTGAAATCACCCTATACATTAATAAGTGACCACTATCCTGTGCTTCACTTACCTGGATATCTGCATCAGACACGCCAAAGTCTAAGTTCGACACCAAGAGCTTTCCACCAGTTTCAACACCTCCGCTAGCTCCAAACCCACTGTCAAAAAGGTCATGTTGCCACTTGTCTGGGAGTTGCTTCGGCTATAAGAAAATAAACAAATACACCTCGCTGACTTCCTACATTTGTTACCCCAAATGTTGGTTAATCCATGTCTACTTACTGCCATCGCAACACCCTCTCCCTAATTTAAATTACACGTGGTAAGAATTATCAGTTGCTAATTTAAGGTAAATTTCTTTATAAATTAAGATGTTTGCCTTACCTGAGATGGATTAACTATTTAATATGTTCACAGATGCAGTGAATGTACTTGGTAGCTAATTATATTCAATCCACAAAATTAGTAACATCACAGTGCTCTAGAGAATACACAATAATAATCAAATAAAAGTTAAACAAAGAATCTGATGTAACTTGTTACGTGGTGAAAAATGAATTCGCTTATTATCCTACCACTGTTTCCACAGCACATCTCGAACTAAAGCCTGGATTCCTTTTAATAGCCACTAGTCAGATTATTGGTGTGAAATTCCTCCTCCTCCCTGTTGGAAATTCCTCCTCCACGGGGTCAGCTGCACAAAGTCGCCTCTTGGCAAAGATGCTTTCCATTTCTCCGCTAAATTCCTTCGTGGTACAACGATTCCGAGGATTTGCTTGGCAAACTCCCAAAGAACGGCCTTGAATGTCTTAAGTCCCCAACCAGAATGCTAGCTGGAATGCCATAGTTCGTGAATACAAGATTTCGTGAATGTGCTTTCTTTGAGCGTTACGGTAAAAGTTTCATGTCCATGAAAATTCTTGTCGTTTTCGTTTACAAATTCATGTGGCTTTCTTTTAAAGTTTCGTGACAGTGGTGGCTTTCTGTAGCAGTTCCGATGGCCGAGTGAGTGAAACGTTCAAAAGAACGAGTCCTTCTTTGTGTAAAGTTCATTTCGTGTCAACAAACGGTTAGGTAACATTATTACAGAACGTTTCAGGAGAACGTGTTTACGAAGAAGTGTCAAATGTTGCTCAGAGCAAGTCTGTAGACATTCTCCTGAAGAGGGTGATGAGGGTTGCATCCGTTGCTTTAGTTGTCGAGCAGCTCCATGTGGAAGGTGATCCAGGGCCAGACCGGGCCCGCCGCCATTTTATCTCCCAAGACAGCGGGCGGGGGGGCCGGCGCTGCCGACGACGGTTCGATCCCGGAGCGACCCCTTGCTCGCGCTCTCCGCCCCCGCCGCCGCCTCTCTCCTCGCACACATTAAACGGGCTAACAAACTACATCTTGTTTAAAAAATTGAATCGATAACGGCTCCGCCAATATGGCGCCGCTCCGTCACGGTTCCAAATTTAAACCGTTTTTTAATTAAAAAAATCACTTCGTTTTTTTCCTTATTTTTTTTAAAAAAGAGTAAACCCTCTACAAAGATTTGTTTTTCCTTTCCTCTCTGGGTTTTTAAATCAACACATTTTTTTTTTTGGGTTATCATTGTTTACACCGCGGTCGCCGCGTCCTACCCTGCTGTAAGGAGCCGGTCGGTTTCTCCCTCGCATTGCGCTCTGTCTGTTGCGCATGAGGCCTACACCCAGGCCCCCTCCGCCGCCGCCGCCTCGGACTCCCGCCGCTCCTCGCCCGGCCAGGCCGCCCGCTCCGAGTCGCCCTGATCCGCGGCCCATGCCGCCGCCGCCACCGCCGCCGCGGCCTCCGCCACCCCTTCCTCCGCGGCCGCCTGGGCTTTTCTGCCGGTTCAGTTTGATGATGTCGTCCAGGGACATGTCGAGTTTGTCGCCCATTTTTTCCGTTTTTTCACCTCAAATTCTTCTTATGTAAAGATCCAAACTATCGGCTTCAGGCTTTATTAATTAAATTTACAAAAAAAAGAAAATAAACAAAGTCGGGAGATTGTTCAGGGCGAGGTTTAGTTTTAATCCACCTTTCCTCGCTAAAACATTGAAAGAAAGACGTCCGTCAGGTGGTCCCTCGCCTCGGTAATGGCGGCTCTAGGCGCCCGATGGACGGACGGCCCGGGACAGGCCCCGCCCCCGCCTCATTATGCAGAAACGTCACCGCACCCCGCCTCATTATGCAACAACGTCACCGCCCCCCGCCTTATTATACAGAAACATCAATCCCCCCGCCTTATTATACAGAAACATCACCCCCCCCCCCGCCTTATTATACAGAAACATCAACCCCCCCCCCCGCCTTATTATACAGCAATGTCACGCCTCCCGCCTCATTATACAGCAACGTCACCGCCCCCTGCCTTATTATACAGCTCCTCTCACTTCACCGGCCCCACCCCTCATTATGCATTAACGTCAGGGACTCACCCCTCATTATTGTGCAGTAACGTGACGAGCTCTACCCCCGTTCACAATCATTATGCACGAACATCACCTGCCACACATTTTCCCCATAATTATGCGGATACGTTTCAAGCCACGCCCCTTCACCATCATCATTATCATGCAGCACGTCACTGGCTCCAACCCCTCAATCACAATCGTCAAAGGCCCCACCCACCTTCGGCATCATCATGCAGAACGTCACAGACCCCTCCCCATCATTAGACAAGAACGCCACCAGCTCCGCCCCTTCACGGTCATTAAACTACGCCCCTCATTATTACGAGCGGGCGGGCCTTCTTTGCGAGAGGGGCAAGGAGGTTCCATTGCAGTTGTCCAGGACCCTGGTGAGGCCACACCGAGATATTGTGTGCAATATTCCTAATTTGAGGGAGTCCAGTGTAGGTTCACGAGGTTAACCCCCGGGATGGCGGGACTGTTATATGAGGAAAGACTGGGCTTGTATTCACAGGAATTTAGAAGGATGAGAGGGTATCCTATAGGGTGATTTTTCACGAAAGGTCACTGGGTCATAGGTCTTCACGCACGGAGCCGCAAAATCCAACTGGGGTACATACGTCACTTCCGGTACATGTTATTGATGCTAGAAACGTGTACTTTCAAACCTGTTAAAAACCGCGAAAACGGTTAGTTTCTGCGCTGTAAATAACTGCCAGTCGGGGTGACCGTGAGACACAGCTATCCTACTTTAGAGTTCCAAAGATTAAGAAAAACGAAGGTAAACACAAGAGAGCGCTGAAGGGAAAATAACAGCGGAAGTTGTTGGCCGTGCAGATATAAAGATAGAAAATATCGGGAATTATCGCGTTTGCTCGCTGCATTTCATCAAAACTAAGGCATTATTGATGTTTTGATGAAATGCAGCTGAGCAAACGCGATAATTCCCGATATTTTCTATCTTTATATCTGCACGGCCAACAACTTCCGCTGTTATTTTCCCTTCAGCTCTCTCTTCTCTTTACCTTCGTTTTTCTTAATCTTTGGAACTCTAAAGTAGGATAGCTGTGTCTCACGGTCACCCCGACTTGCACAGTTATTTACAGCGCAGAAACGAACCGTTTTTGCGGTTTTAACGGGTGTGAAAGTACACGTTTCTACCATCAATAACATGTACCGGAAGTGACGTATGTACCCCAGTTGGATTTTGCGGCTCCGTGCGTGAAGACCTATGACCCAGTGACCTTTCGTGAAATCACCCTATAAGGAGGTTTCACGGCAGTCGGGTCACGACCCATGACCCGTACTGTTGCCACGCTACAGTACATTGTTTCCAGCGTAGCGAGCCCGTTAAAACCCGCTGAAATGGTCAATTTTTGCGCTGTAAATAATTATGGAAATCGGGATAAGCGTGAGAGACATTTAACCTACTTCAGAATTCCAAAAGTGAGAAATGACGGTAGTTAGAAGCGAGAGCTGAAGGGACAGCAACAGCCAGAGTGCTTGGCGAACATTGGCCGTTTGCTCACTGCATTTCATCAAGTAAGGCATTATTTGTGTTTTTTCTTGATTCCTTTGGCATCTAAAAAGTTTCAGAAGTGATAAATCTGGCTGTAATTTTTTTTAAATCGCCCATGGTTATCGTGGGTTTTTACATTCAAAATGAAAACGCATCTGAGGAAAAATCTACAGCCAGATTTATCACCTGAGAATTTTTAGATACCAAAGGAATCAAGAAAAAACACAAATAATGCCACTTGATGAAATACAGTGAGCAAACGCGATAATTCCCAATATTTTCAATGTTTACCAAGCACTTTAGCTGCTGTAGTCCCTTCAGTTCTCACTTCTCTATACCCTCATTTCGCTTCACTTTTGGAATTCTGAAGTTGGGTACATGTCTCTCACACTTACCCCGACTCCCACAATTTTTTTCAGCGCAAAAATTCAACATTTTGGTGGGTTTTAACAGGTAGGAAAGTACGCGTTTCTAGCATTAATAACATATACCGGAAGTGACGGATGTCTTCCAGTTGGATTTAGCAGCTCCATGCGTCGAGCCCTATGACCCAGTGACCTTCCGTGCAACCCCCCTATAGAAACATATAAAATTATAAAGGGACTGGACAAGCTAAATGCAGGAAAAATGTTCCTAATGTTGGGGAAATCCAGAACCAGAAGCCACAGTCTAAGAATAAAGGGTAGGCCATTTAAAACTGAGATGAGAAAAAACTTTTTTATCCAGAGTTGCGAATCTGTGGAATTCTCTGCCACAGAAGGCAGTGGAGGCCAATTCACTGGATGTATTCAAGAGAGAGTTAGATAGAGCTCTTGGGGCTAGCGGAATCAAGGTATATGGGGAGAAGGCAGGCACAGGTTACTGATTGTGGATGATCAGCTATGATCACAATTAATTGTGGTGCTGGCTCGAAGGGACAAATGGCCTCCTCCTGCACCTATTTTCTACGTTTCCATTCACAAAGTCTGGGCCGCGTGTTTCTCCCGCCCGTGCTTTGTTACATGAATGGAGTCATAGAGTGATACAGCGTGGAAACAGGTCCTTCAGCCCAACTCGCCCAGACCAGCCAACATGTCCCAGCTACACTAGCCCCACGTGCCTGGGATTGGTCCATATCCCTCCACACCTGTCCTATCCATGTTCCTGTCTAACTCCTTCTTAAACGATGGGATAGTCCCTACCTCAACTACCTCCAGAGATGCTGCCTGTCCCGCTGAGTTACTCGAGCATTTTATGTCTATCTTTGGTGTAAACCAGCATCTGCAATTCCTTCCTACACAATACTATCAATGCTTGCATATCTTTCATTCATTGTTCTATCATTTTCTATTTAGGAGCAATTTATGTTTCAGCTAGCTACTGTTGGCATTTTATATTACTTTGTCTCGATATTTCTAGCAGTATAAGTTTGGAGACTTGGGGGCGATCATTGGATGCATAGAGGGGCATAGCATAGGGGCTTGGGGGACAGGGAGTGATTCAGACCAGGCACAGGAGGTGGAGAGTACACAGTTCTCACCAGATCGGAGAGAACAGAAAGCTACAACTTGTATGAGAATACATTTCAGATTCAAATTTTATTGTCATTGTACAATGTACAAGTACAGAGACAACAAAATGCAGTTAGCATCTCACCCAGAAGTGCGAATACAGAATAATTGAACAGCAAAATATATATATGAAATTATTGCTAGTTCGCTGATTCTCGTGAGACACAGGGTGTCGTGATGTGCCCGCGCCGCCGCCATCTTGGGAACCTTGTATGTTCATCTCTTTGTTTGTACAACTGCTTCAATAAAGAACCAATCATACTGAAAATAACGACTCTTCTTTTTGGTCTGCATACGATCACTCCTACTTACCTATGGTAATGGCAATGAAAAAGAAGACTCTGGAAAAGTTAGAAATTGCCATTACAATTAAGTGAGAACTGGCTCTATGAGTGAAACTGCAGCTTGTGAATCATTCAAACGAAACAAAGGATTATTTTATTTTACAAGCCTGACGCTGCCACTCCCGATCAACTGGACAAGGTCGCCACCTGTGCTAATCTGACTAACGAAGATTGGAAACTTCGAAAGCCAATGCGCAGGAAGAGAGTGAGTACGTACAGCTAAAAGTACAGCATTAAGTTTTATTGGAGAAGCTATATATGATAAACTGTATTGGAAAACAGCTACTAAAATGGAGAATTGAGAAGTGACCTTGAGAATCGGAGCGATATCAGTTGTTTGAAATACCAGCCTGCATGCATCCGGCTTTACCTCAACACGTTCTAAAGGGGAAATTAGCTGGTATGTCTGTGGTCAATACTAAAGCTCAGATACAAGGTGTCAATGTTGGATAGCAAATTGCTGAAATACCATACAACAGAGTGTTGTAAACTCAGAAGAAATTGGACCGGATGACAGTGTTTCAAATGTCTCAAAATCAAGCCACAAATCTAGTTCTTCATCATGTGCATCTTCAATGGTCTCTGCTCGCTTGAAAGCTCAGGCAGAAAAGGCTGCTCTTTTGGAACGGGCTGCCGCCATGGACAAAAGGCACAAGCTTGAGACACAAGAAGAACAGATGAATAGAGAAAAAGAGCGTTGAAAAGACAAAAAAATGCTATTGAAAAGTGAGACAGAGGCACAAGAGGAGCAATTGGATAGAGAGAAGGAGCAATTGAAAAGAGAGATGGAAATGCTGGAACTAGAGACGGAGCTGGCAGCAGCCAATGCAAGGATCAATATACTGGAGGCCAAGAGATCAAGAAGAAGTGGGCACACATTGAGGTGGTGTCAGATCAAGGCCAAGGGGTACAGAGAAAGGATAGACTTCTTAAAGGAGAAAAGAGTCTGCTTTGGATGTTTGAAGGCAGGACACATGAGCAAAGACTGCAAGGGATATGGGCCAAGCTCAGGCAAGTGGGACTAGTGTAGCTGAGACATTGTTGCCTGGTGTGAGCAAGTTGGGCCTGTTTCCACACTGTGTCACTCTATGACTGTGAAGTCCGATTAAGTCCAATTAAGAAAGTTCAAAAGTCTCCAATGAGGTAGATGAGAGGTCAGGACTGCGCTCCTGCTGTTGAGAGGATTCTAAAGTCAAATTCTAGAGTACAAGAACAGATTCTTCCCGTCAACCATCATGTGCTTGAACCACAGTGCACAACCCTAACCACAATGTTATCACAGCACCGAACACCAATGGACATTTTGTATGGTTTAGTTTAGTTTGAGCCGAAATGTCACCCATTCCTTCTCTCCAGCACTGCTGCCTGTCCCGCTGAGTTACTCCAGCATTTTGTGTCTATCTTCGATTTAAACCAGCATCTACAGTTCTTTCTTACACATATATAAATCCTGGCCTGGCACTCAGTTCGCCTGGACCTACCTGATCTCCCAGTTGCCAAACATTTCAATGCCTCTCCCATTCCCACACTGATCTTTCTGTCCTGGTTACTATTAGCCTCCATTGTCCGAGTGAGGCTAAATGCAAATTGGAGGAACAGCATCTCATATTTCGCTTGGGCATCTTGCAGCCCAGTGGTATCAATATTGATTTATCTAACTTCAAGTAACCCCTGCATTCCCTCTCTCTCCATCCCTCCCCCACCCAAGTCACACCAGCTTCTCGTTCTCACCTAGCTACAGCTAACAATGACCTGCTTCCTCTATCAATGTTACTTTTTGGCATAACTTTCATTAATTTGTTCTATATCTCTCCACGTCATTGTCTATATCTCTTGTTTCCCTTTCCTGTGACTTTCAGTCTGAGGAAGGGTCTCGACCCAAAACGTCACCCATTCCTTCTCTCCAGAAATGCTGCCTGTCCCAGTGGAAAAGGAAACGACAAATATAGACGGCGATATAGAACAAATGAATGATAGATATGTAAAAAAGTTAAAAGGTTACGATGATCACGGGTAGAGCCCACAATGGTTCATTGTTGGCTGTGGGCTAGGTGATAACGAGTTATACTACTATATGTTCTTCAACAGTAGTCTTGTTGTGGCAAGTCAAATGATAAATGTTAATAATGTTTGGTCTTCAGTATGAAGAAGGTTTCCGACCCGAAATGCCGTTTATCCATTTCCCTCCTGACCCGCTGAGTTACTCCAGCACTTACAATGCAATACAATAAAACTTTCTTTATCCCAGAAGGGAAATTAGTCTGCTAGCAGTCATAAAACACAGGATACATGAAACATGAAATTAAAGTGACGAGTGGAAATAATTGCGAATGTGCAAAGATTGAGGAGGGGGCAGGAGGAGGGGGGGGAGGGGAGTCGGTCTACCCCATGACATATATTCTTTAGTCTGAAGAAGGGTCTCGACCCGAAACATCACCTATTCCTTCTCCCCAGAGATGCTGCCTGTCCCTTTGTGTCTATCTTTGGTTTAAACCAGCATCTGCAGTTCCTTCCTACAGCAGTTATAGTGCTCCGGGCACCTCCTCCATGAAATTCTGGAGGGTCAAAAGAGCACATGGGGCAACAACAGGCTCCTCTCCCTGCGCTGTAGGACGGAGCGGTTCAGGAGATCCTTCACCCCTGCAGCCATTAGATTTTCTAATATTGACTGCTAGGCTGTAGGGGGATGCTTTGCATTTTTAATAGTTAATTATTTGGTCTTTTTAAATATTTATTGCTTTCATGTATTGTCCATATTGTATTTTATGTATTTTTGTCTGCTTTTGTTCTGAATGTGTGGGTTTGTTGGTTGTTGGCTTTTTAACATCTGAATTTCCCTGAGGGGATCAATAATTTATTATTATTATTAATGCTAGATTCAAGTTCCCCATATTGAAAAGAGATTCTGCCTTGAACAGAGAAAATAATCAGTTATAAACAAAGAAATCTGTTAATTGGCAGAGAGGATAATTACGAAGACAGAACAATCTCTTAATAGGCCGCACTGAGATTTTATACAGTCTAAGTTTAAAAGGAAGGATATGTTTATTCTCCATGGAAAAGTAACCAGGAAATGAAACATTTCACAGATGAGATCAGACAGAAATGTCACCACAGGAGGTAATGAAATATGTCAGGCACAACTAATGAATTGGCAAATGGCAAAGTATTCATTCATTAGTTCCAAATCTCTCCACATCATCGTCTCTATCTCTCGTTCCCCTTTCCTGACACTCGTCTTAAGAAGGGTCTCGACCCGAAACGTCACCCATTCCTTCTCTCCAGAGATGCTGCGTCCCGCTGAGCTACTCCAGCGTTTTGTGTCTATCTTTGGCAAAGTATACAATTTCTACATGACTGTCTCATTGGAGTTTTGTTAGTATCATTCTCTAGTGTATTACTCTAAAGGTCATGATGTGCAAAATGCAAGATTAGGAGTCGAGTGTGGCAAATCGTCATATGTATTGACAACAAAACAATAACATTCTTGCAGCAGCATATCAGGCACGTGAATGTAATACACATCTTCTGGGGCCTCCTTCGGTCATGGCTGACCATGGGTGTATCTAGGGTGCTATTCCCTATATGGAGGATGCCTGTGCGTGACTTTGTTTAACGTGGGGAGACTGGTGCACAGACAGCCACCACACGGTCCTTGATAGATCTGGGTCAGGATCCAGTGGCATGGAGTCCAAGACGACCGGGGACCCTTTTCTGCTGCAGCCTTCATCCGCCTTCCCAGCCGTTGCGACGCTCCACTAAGGTCAGCCATCGTCCTCCGCCTGTTCCACCGTTGAGGTCTTGGTTGGATTGCTCTTTGTCAGAGACTTCCCCCTCGACCTTACCGGCATGGGTGGCCCTACCAGGAGCATAGCTCCAGACGGCATCACTCTCAGGATCTCAGGCCCACACAAGCTTCTCCACCATGACAAGGTGGCAATCCATGGGAAGAATACACTTAGATAATAAATAATAACCAATAATTCAGAAAATTAATAACCACAACATGCGTGCAAAAACTCCCAAGATACTGGGTCCCTGCTTGATCCCTGTGTAACTGGATCCTCAACAGACCGCAATCAGTACAACTTGGCAGCAACGCTTCCTCCTCGATCATCATCAGTATAGAAGCAGCTCCAGCTTGTGTTCCGTGGCTCAGGAATACTGGACAGTAAAACGAGCTTGTAGAAATAGTCCGGCAAGAGTGATGGAGTGAAGAATGATGGAGGATCGGGCGTGGGGGACCGACGGGAGAGACGGGAGGACAAAGGTGGACCGGGCGTGGGCTAATTTTGTAACCTTGTCGGCGGCCTTTATGTGGCGACTCATTGCATACCTTGGGTGTGCAGGCAAAAAATTTCACTGTGACTTATGACAATAGACAATAGGTGCAGGAGTAGGCCATTCGGTCCTTCGAGCCAGCACCGCCATTCAATGTGATCATTACTTGTCACATTCAAGATTCTAAATGGGTTTATTGTCACATGTACCATAAGGTACAGTGAATTTCGAGTTACCATACAGCCACGCCAAGTGAGAGGCAGTAAGACACACAACCACATAAAATAGATGTTAACATAAACATCCATCACAGCGGCTCCCCACATTCCTCACTGTGATGGAAGGCAATAAAGTTCAATCTCTCCCTCTTTCTTCTCCGCGGTGACAATAATTCAAATTGTATCTTTCAGACACCAAGTCCGTCTCCTTTGGATCATTTCCAGACCAATTCCTTTTAGACAATAAACAATAGACAATAGGTGCAGGAGTAGGTCATTTGGCCCTTCGAGCCTCTTTAGTAACTTGTCAGTTTCTTTGTTGAACTAAATTAAGGCGCATGTTGCAATCTAAAGCTCTTGAACAATTGGTTGGGAAGAAAGCCAAACTGTAAGAAAGAAGCCATTCAATGTGATCATGGCTGATCATCCCCAATCAGTACCCTCGTTCCTGCCTTCTCCCCATATCCCCTGACTATTTTTAAGAGGCCTATCTAGCTCTCTCTTGAAAGCATCCAGAGAACCTGCCTCCACCGCCCTCTGAGGCAGAGAATTTCACAGACTCACCACTCTCTGTGAGAAAAAGTGTTTCCTCATCTCCGTTCTAAATGGCTTACTCCTTATTCTTAAACGGTGACCCCTGGTTCTGGACTCCCCCAACATCGGGAACATGTTTCCTGCCTCTAGTGTGTCCAAGCCCTTAACAATCTTTGGTGAATGGAACTTCACTGCTGAAACACTCTTGTTTTATTCCAGTAAGCATGATAAACACTTCAAGGTGTTTACCAACCACACTCCTACCCATCATGAATACCACTCCAGATTCATCTCTCCCTTGATCCTATTTTAGTATCCAGGCTGAGAAAAACTCACCAGGTAATTTCGAGAGACACGATGTGCACCAGGAATGGAACAATTAATGTTTTACTTGCTGCAGCTTTACCGGCACATTAATGCAACAACTCTAAATATATAATAAATATACTAGATATCTAGAGTATAATAGTGTAAGCTAAAGTATGCAGTGCGACCTATGTGGGTGGCACACTGGCGCAGAGGGTAGAGCTGCTGCCTCACCAAGCCAGAGACCCGGGGTCAATCCTGACCTGTGTGGAGTTTGCACGTTCTCCCTATGACCGTGTGGGTTTCCTCCGGGTGCTCCGGTTTCCTCCCACATCCCAAAGACGTGCGGGTTTGTAGGTTAATAGTTCCGCGCTTCCTGCATTCGTGCTTTGTGGATCCGCGCTAACTG
Organism: Amblyraja radiata; assembly: GCF_010909765.2. Classification (NCBI taxonomy): domain Eukaryota; kingdom Metazoa; phylum Chordata; class Chondrichthyes; order Rajiformes; family Rajidae; genus Amblyraja; species Amblyraja radiata. The sequence goes on along the minus strand of NC_045981.1, from coordinate 9,549,541 downwards.
GATCCGTGCTAAGCATCCACGCTAACTGCATCCACGCTAACTGCATCCACGCTTTGTGCATCCACACTTTGTGCATCCCCGCTAACTCCTGCATCCCCGCTAACTGCATCCCCGCTAACTGCATCCACGCTGTGTGCATCCACACTCTGTGCATCCCCGCTAACTGCATCCCCGCTTTGTGTATCCGCGTTAACTGGGTGTCCCCGGATGCGCTGACTGACATCTCGCCGGGTGCCCGGGCCGCGGTTGCCGGGGTAACGAGGACGCGCGGGCGGGGGCGGGGGCGGGGGCGCTCAGGGAGCGGGGGCGGGGGCGCGCAGGGGGCGGGGGCGCGCACGCCTGCAACACCAAACACTCGGATACATTTCACGGCGAGAGCCGCTGCTCCTGTAACAAGGCGGCGGACAAGATGACAGTGAAAAGCTTCACCCAGGGACAACAATTCCGGCCACGAATGGCCTTCTTGCGGAAGGTAAGGCCGGTGAATAACAACAGCAACTCCACAGCTCTCCCATTTAACATGTGGAAAGCGCCCAGGTAGAAAGAATCAAGCCGCGGGCTGCCTCGGTAAACGGAGATTTCTCCACAAGTGCAAATTGTTTCAGTCTGAACAAAGATGAACATCTTTTCTTTGTAAAAACGAGTCGCAAAACATGCATTTCTCTCTCTCTCTCTCTCTCTCTCTCTCTCTCTCTCTCTCTCTCTCACACACACACACACACACAGTACCACCCGCAAGTCTTAATCAGGATTTGTTTACTCGTTCTGTGGACTTGTTTAGCAAATTAATTTCAATACAAAAAACAGGGTCATTCTGTACACCGAATAACTGTGTTTTCTCCACCCAGCCCAGTTATAAACGGGAATGTCTTAAAAACCTGGGAATCGCAGTTAATTTTCAGTTTGTGGATTTTGTTGGGGATTTTGTTACAAATAACCCCCCCCCCCCAGCGCTCCTGGATGTATTTAATTCCTCGTTTATTTACGCGTTTCAATCTAATTAGATGTCAGAAATCCGACGAAAGCGGCGATCAAAACCCGGAGTTTGCGTGGGGCGACAAGCGAGAAGGAGACAAACTCCTCTCAATACTTTATCCCGTCCATGGATTTAACTGTATTGAAAGTGACAGGGCATCTAATACCCGAAGCGGTCCGAATCCGTGGGTGTCAACAGCAGAGGTGACAACTGACAGATTCTGGAAATAATACATTAAAGAATACCAATTATAACATTTCGAGACGGGGCACTTTTTTTTTAACAGCCCGCCTTGCAACGTTGTACCCCATTCCGTTCAGTAACCATGTCTGCCATACAATGTTAAGTCGTTGTTTACAGAGTTTTCTGTTTTTATTTCGGTCATTTTGTGTAAATAGTCTATACCCACTGGAGATTAGTTTCATCAGTGAATAGATGTCCACCCTTCCAGTCCCAACAATCCAACTCAGCCTGATCTACCGTTAATATTCTCTCCTCCTTTGCCGCCTCTGGATCGCCTCTGCCGCCGTTGTTTTGTGTGCGTGGGCAGTAAAAATCAAGCCCAGAGTCCAATTCAGGGCGAGCGCTCCCAGATTAATAAAGCTATTGAAAATGGCTATCAATAGGACTTTTGGTTCGACCACATTTGGAGTATTGCGTGCAGTTCTCTGGTCGTCCCACTGCAGGGAGGATGTGGAGGCGTTGGAAAGTTTGCGTATCAAATAATGAGAGGCATAGATAGGAAACTGCAGCACCCAGAGGAAACCCCTCTCTCACAGAGAGAACGTGCAAACTCCACATAGACAGCAGGGCGGCACGATGGCGCAGTGGTAGTGTTGCTGCCTGACAGCGCCAGAGACCCCGGTTCGATCCTGACTACGGGTGCTGTCTGTACGGAGTTTGCACGTTCTCCTCGTGGCCTGCCTAGGTTTTTTTTCCGAGATCTTCCTTTTCCTCCCACACGCCAAGGACGCGTAGGTTAATTGGCTTCGGTAAAACGTGTAAATTGGCAGGAAACATGTTCCCGATGTTGGGGGAGTCCAGAACCAGGGGCCACAGTTGAAGAATAAGGAGTAAGCCATTTAGAACGGAGACGAGGAAACACTTTTTCTCACAGAGAGTTGTGAGTCTGGAATTCTCTGCCTCAGAGGGCGGTGGAGGCCGGTTCTCTGGATGCTTTCAAGAGAGAGCTAGATAGGGCTTAAAAATAGCGGAGTCAGGGGATATGGGGAGAAGGCAGGAACGGGGTACTGATTGGGGATGATCAGCCATGTTCACATTGAATTGCGATGCTGGCTCGAAGGGCCGAATGGCCTACTCCTGCACCTATTGTCTATTGTTTATTGTGTCTATCTTGGTGTTCGGACAGGTTTTGCTGGGGAGAGCGTTGGAGGACAGAGATGAATGGTTAAGAAGGGGGTAAACGGACCCAGGAGTCACAGAGAGACAGTGGTCCCCCACAGAAAGCAGGAAAGGTGGAGGGGTGAGGAGAGGATGCTGAGGCTGGTGGTGAGGTCTCGTTGGAGCTGGTGGAATTGACAGAGGTTGACTTGCTGGACGCTGGGGCAGGTGGGGTAAAAGGTACGACCAGGAGAATCTGTTCTTTTGTCGAGAGGGTGGCCAGACACTCCCTCTGTCCCCCTCTCCCATCAAGCAAGAGGTACAGAAGTTAGAATAGTGAAGGGCCTGGATAGAGTGGATGTGGACAGGATGTTTCCACTTGTGGGAGAGTCTAGGACTAGAGGTCACAGCCTCAGAATTAAAGGACGTTCTGTTAGGAAGGAGGTGAGGAGGAATTTCTTTAGTCATAGGGAGGTGAATCTGTGGCATTTATTGCCACAGAAGGCTGTGGAGGCAAAGTCAGTGGATATATTCATGGCAAAGATAGATAGATTCTTGATTATTACGAGTGTCAGAGATTATGGGGAGAAGGCAGGAGAATGGGGTTTGGAGGGAGAGATAGTTCAGCCATGAATGAATGGCAGTGTAGACTTTCTTCATTTTTTGGAGGGCTGAAGAAGGGTTTCGGCCCGAAACGTTGCCTATTTCCTTCGCTCCATAGATGCTGCTGCACCCGCTGAGTTTCTCCAGCATTTTTGTGTACCGCAGTGTAGACTTGATGGGTCAAATGGCCCAATTCTACTCCTATCATTTATGATCTTATGATCATGAAAAAGCACATCTACAGATTCAGCAGGGAGTTTCTTAGAAACATAGAATCAGGAGTAGGCCATTCAGCCCTTCGAGCCAGGACCGCCATTCAATATAATCATAGCTGGTCATCTAAAATTAGTACCCCATTCCTGCTTTTCCCCATATCCCTCGATTCCTTTAGCCCTAAGAGCTAAATCTAACTCTCTCTTGAAAACATCCCAGCTTCTTCCCAGCTGTTATTGGGCAGCTGAACCATCTTCTCATCTGCTAGAGAGCAGTCCTGACCTCCTATCTACCTCATTGGAGACAATAGACAATAAGTGCAGGAGTAGGCCATTCGGCCCTTCGAGCCAGCACCACCATTCAATGTGATCATGGCTGATCATCCCTTATCAGCACCCCGTTCTTGCCTTCTCCCCATATACCCTGACTCCGCTATTTTTAAGAGCCCTATCTAGCTCTCTCTTGAAAGTATGCAGAGAACCGGCCTCCACCACCCTCTGAGGCAGAGAATTCCACAGACTCACAACTCTGTGTGAAAAAGTGTTTCCTCGTCTCCGTTCTAAATGGCTTACCCCTTATTCTTAAACTGTGTCTCTGGGGAGAAGGAACGGGTGACGTTTCAGGTCGAGACCCTTCTTGAGATAACGCCAGCTTTTTGTGTCAATCTTCGTTTTAAACCAGCATTTTAACCAGTTATATCTGTAGTTACTGCCTGACGCACCGCGTCACTTCAGCACTTTGTATTTTTCCCCTTAGATTTGGAGCGAGGAGTGTTCCATGTAGCCAACAGAATGACTCATGCTGGTGCTCCTGGCTACATCTTTGACACGCAGGGAATGGGCGGAATTGAACGAGTTGTCGGTGACTGTTCTCCTTTGATTCCTCCTACGTTTTACAAGTTGGAGGTGTGCCTGCGGGCACGCTCGGTCCCGACGAAGGGAGTCCCGACCCCTCTACAGATTCCCGTCGACTTTAGTTTAGTTTAGTTCAGAGATACAGCACGGAAATACAAGCCTTTCGGCCCACCGAGTCTGCGCCGAACAGCGGTCCCCGCACATTAACACAAGCCGACACACACTAGGGACAATTTACACTTATACCAAGTATACAAACCCAAGCCTATTAGCTTACAAACCTCAGGATCGAACCTGGGTCTCTGGGGCTGCAAGCACTGTAAGGCAGCAACTCTACCGCTGCGCCACCATGCCACAAGTTCTTCCAACAGTTCGTATATAGAAACATAGAAAATAGATTCAGGATGAGGCCATTTGGCCCTTCGAGCCAGCACTACCATTCATTGTGATCATGGCTGATCATCCACAATCAGTACCCCGTTCCTGCCTTCTCCCCATATCCCTTGGTTCTGCTAGCCCCTAGAGCTCTATCTAACTCTCTTTTAAATTCATCCAGTGAATTGGCCTCCACTGCCTTCTGTGACAGAAAATTCCACAAATTCACAACTCTCTGGGTGAAAAATATTTTTTTTAATGAAGGAACTGCAGATACTGGTTTAAACCAAAGATAGACACAAAATGCTAGAGTAACTCAACGGGACAGGTAGCATCTCTGGAGAGATGGAATGGGTGACGTTTTGGGTCGAGACCCTTCGTCAGACCCAAAACATCACCCGTTCCTTCTCTCCAGAGATGCTGCCTGTCCCGCTGAGTTACTCCAGCATTTTGTGTCCATCTTCCAACTGTTTGTTCTTTACTGCATTTAGATTTATTTTAGACTACAGAGATGCAGCACGGAAACAGGCCGTTTGGCCCACCGAGTCCGTGCAGACCAGCGATCCCTACACACACTAGGGATCATTTACAATTTTACTGAAGCCAATTAGCCCACAAACCTGCACGTCTTTGGAGTGTGGGAGGAAACCAGAGCACCCGGAGAAAACCCATGGGGTCATGGGGAGAACGTACAAACTCCGTATAGACAGCAGCCGTAGTCAGGATCGAAGCCGGGTCTCTGGCACTGTGAGACAACAGCTCTACCAGCTGCGCCACTTTGCCGCCCACATTATTGCACTGACATTATTCTCCTGTTTTATTTCTCATTATATTAATTCTCATTATTACTCATGTCATGATTGTTAAGACCTTTCCTTCGTGAGGCATAAGCCTGCCGGTGAAACCCTCACCCTTACCTGCCTTTCAGAAAACAAAATCCTGCCCTCTCCCCCCGAATTTGTCAAATGTAAACTCACAAAACATAGCAGCACGCTACAGCACAGGAACAGGCCCTTCAGCCCACAATGTCCCCACTGAACATGATGCTGTTAAACTATCCCACTGATGACAAAATCCCATTTGTGATTGAGCTTCTCGTGCAAGTAGTTTTCCTCAAAAGAAAGAATCGACAAAGAAAAGGTGAAGCCACGAGTCTTCAATCTCAAGGAACATCGAACAGTACGGGCCCTTCAGCCCACAATGTCCTTGCGGAACATGATGCTAAATTAAAATAATCTCCTCTGCCTGCATGTATCCATCTGTGAGCCCATCTATGAACCTCTGAAATGCCTCCACCACCACCTCTGGCAACATGTTCCAGGCACCCACCACTATCTGTGTAAAACATAAAGCTGCCCCACACATCTCCTTTAAACTTTGCCCCTCTCACCTTAAAGCTCGTCCCTCCAATCTTTGACATTCCACCCTGGGGGGAGGGGGGGGGGGGGGGGGGGGGGGGGTAAAGGCTCTGGCTCTATCGATGCTGCCTGACCTGCTGAGTTACTCCAGCGTTTTGTGTCTACCTGGCTCTATCCTATTTGTGCGTCTCATAGCTCTATAAACCTACTAAAATGGCAGACGTTCCGCTCCGTTGCGTACTACACGTCAGTCCATTGGATTTTGCAGGAGTGGACCATCTTGCTCCGCTCTAGTATCTTTGCTATAAAATGCTGTCAGGTCTCCACTCAGTATCTGATGCTCCAGAGAAAACAATCCAAGTCCAATCTCCCCTTGTGATTCAGAGGCTCGAATGCTACTGATTGAAGTACAGCTGGCATTTAGAATGGAGAAGGTAAAAATAAATTGATAGCGAGGTTAGTTTCTAAATCAGCTACTCGATGACCAAATTGAGATGAGACGTGGACCAAGGGACCCAAGGAAGAATTCACAAGATTGCTGTATTAATGAACGGTTTCATAAAAATTCTATTTTGAGTACTAGAACGGTTACCAGATTTGAATCTAATAGAGCACAAACAATATTGAATGGAAAATTGATGAGGCTTCCAGTGGTTTATGAATAGCTTTACATTTTAAACAGCGAGCTTGGAATTGCCTCCCCTGTTTGATATTCTATAATTGTACTGTTAGAAATTTAAAGCAATCTAATTTTTATTTTAGCTATCGTTGGTTATTGCTGAATAACATTTTTTTCCATATGATCTTATAATCTGATATGTCATTTTCCTCATTCAGAAATTATTGTTTGTCATGTCAATTCCCCACACTTGGTGATATGGAAATATCAAGGGTTTACTTAGACACAAGGAATTGCAGATGCTGGAATCTTGTGCAGAGTGCTGGAGTAACCCAGGCAGCATCTTCAGGTTACACAAAATTGCTGGGGAAACTCAGCGGGTGCAGCAGCATCTATGGAGCGAAGGAAATAGGCGACGTTTCGGGCCGAAACCCTTCAAGGAGTATCGATACCCCAGCATCTTCAGGTTAGTTTAGTTTAGAGATACAGGTCCTTTGGCCCACCGCGTCCGTGCCGACCAGTGATCGCCCCATACCCTAGTTCTATCGTATACGCTCTGGGCAATTCACAGAAACCAATTTACCTACAAACCTACACGTCTTTGGAATGTTGGAGGAAACCAGGCCACCCGGAGAAGACCCACTCAGTCACAGGGAGAACATGCAAACTCCATACAGACAGCGCTGGAGGGCAATAAGAGTTGCCGCCTCACAGAGCCAGAGACCCGGGTTCGATCCCGACTATGGGCGTTGCCTGTACAGAGTTTGTATGTTTTCCCCGTGACCATCGTGAGTTCTCTCCAGGTTCTCTGGTTTCCTCCCATAGATTACTCCAAAGATGTTCAGTTTTTTTAGGGTAATTAGCTTAGGTAAATTGTCCCTAGTGTGTAGGAAAGTACTAGTGTACAGGTGATCGCTGGTCGGCGTGGACCGAAGGGCCTGTTTCAACGCTGTACTTCTAAACTAAACTAAACTAGATAAGACTCAATAAGCTGGAGTAACTCAGAGGAACAGGCAGCATCTCTGGGGTAAGCCATTTAAAATGGAGATGAGGAAACACTTTTTCACACAGAGAGTTGTGAGTCTGTGGAATTCTCTGCCTCAGAGGGCGGTGGAGGCCGGTTCTCTGGATGCTTTCTAGAGAGAGCTAGATAGAGCTCTTAAAGATAGTGGATTCAGGGGATATAGGGAGAAGGCAGGAACGGGGTGCTGATTGTGGATGATCAGCCATGATCACATTGAATGGCGGTGCTGGCTCGAAGGGCCAAATGGCCTACTCCTGCACCTATTGTCTTTTGTCTATTGTTCAACTCTCTCTTGAAAACATCCAGTGAATTGGCCTCTACTGTGGCAGAGAATTCCACAGATTCACAACTCTCTGGGTGGGAAAAGGTTTTTCCTCATCCCAGTCTTACTCCTCCTCTTCATCCTATCTTCCTCCTCCTCCTCCTCCTATCATTTACAACCAGTACCCGGAGTCGAAGCAGGTTTATTTTTACAGGCGGGTTCCATGCTGCTGGGGTCTCGGTTCCGTAGATTTCATCACCTCCTTTCAACCGTTTGGTGTCATCAAAGTGCAACATTGCACAAAGCCAGTCAAAGTTGTTTGATGCACAGCATCCCTGGGGCAAACTTGCGCATTTCTGCAACTTAATTTGGGTCAGAGAATACAAGATTAATTCACGCTGAAAAAATGAAGCTGAAGCAGATAAGAAAATCCACACTCCCACACATGGTTATATCTGACAATGATCTGACTATAAACTCCTCTCCAAGACTACCTGCTGCATAGTCGGCGACTAACCCGTCAACCCCACCTGGTTTGCCAGCTGAGGAGAGGGCTGTGGACCCCCAGCAGGAACACAAACAAGACCTGTCAAAGGGCTGATGAGCTCCTAGCGAGCCAACGGCCATCCACACTTCAGTAGAAGTTGCGATCACTGTCGTACGTAGCATTGTAAGGAACGATGATAAACCAGATACACCAAAATCCTATACTTCCAGCGGCGGAAGACCTCAGGAACTGCAGGACAGAGATGTGTGGTGCACGTTCTCAGATTTTAAGTAACAAACCCACCCTCATTTCCCCCCCTTTCCCTTTCCAATGCTGTCCCTCATTCTGCTCCCACTTCTCCCACTATCCAGACCTTCTCCACCCCACCCCTCCCACCCCCTCCTGAGACCCGGGTTCGATGCCGACCTCGGTCGCGCTGTCCGTGTGGAGTTTGCACGTCCTCCCTGTGCCCTCGTTCTAAAGACGTGCAAGTTTGCAGCTTGATTCGCCTCTGTAAATCGCACCCCCCATCCCCCTCCGCGTGTGTTGGGAGTGGATGAGAAAGTGGGATAACATGGAACTGGTGCAAAGGGACGATCCATCCGATAGTCGGCGTGGGCTCCGTGGGCCGAATGGCCTGTTTCTATGCTGTCTATCTGTACAAATTCATGAGAGGAATAGATCGGGTAGATGCACGGAGTCTTTTACCCAGAGTACGGGAATCGAGGACCAGAGGACATAGGTTCAAGGTGAAGGTGAAAAGATTTAATAGGAATCTGAGGGGTAACTTTTTCACACTGAGGGTGATGGGTGTATGGAACAGGCTGCCGGAAGAGGTAGTTGAGGCCGGGACTATCCATCGTTTAAGAAACAGTTGGACAGGTACATGGATAGTAGACAAAAAAAGTGCTGGAGAAACTCAGCGGGTGCGGCAGCATCTATGGAGCGAAGGAAATAGGCAGCGTTTCGGGCCGAAACCCTTCTTCAGTCTGAGTTTCTCCAGCACTTTTGTCTACCTTCGATTTTCCAGCATCTGCAGTTCCTTCTTAAACAGGCACATGGATAGGACAGGTTTGGAGGGTTATGGACCAAGCGCAGGCAGGTGGGACTAGTGTGGCTGGGACATTGTTGGCCAGTATGGGCAAGTTGGGCCGATGGGCCTGTTTCCACGCTGTGTCACTCGATATGACTCTAAATTCCAGGCTAGGATCAGGCCAATCTATCCCGCCCTCCCCCTCCCTGATCACAGTGGGACTTGGCAGCGGACTTGTCCCTGTATCTCTGCGTGACTGCCTTGGCACCGTCTATAACTGCTGGTACACTACACGGCTTGCTGCCTCTGCCGAGACCTCCACAGGAAGTTCGCCATTGTCATGGTCGCTGGTGGGGAAGCAGTTTGGAACAGGAGGTCAAACTCCCAGTGGGGGAGGGCTGACGTTTTGTTACATGATGCGACCGGTCTGTGTGTCCAATTAGTTTCACCGCGTCTCAGCTGGTTGGTGGCGTTCTGGCCCCAGTACTTTGTTTTACTCTGTAATCGCAGCCACCTGACAATTATTTTATTCCTCGGATGGGGGAACGACGAGCGGAGATGCCAAACAGGAACTCGCAGCCTTTAATTACGCTCATCCTCAAAATCACCCAGGCGATCCTCAGCTGGGTAATGAAGCCGGCCTCCGGAGAGAGTTGCCGCTGCATCGAGCCCATCGTCTTAGCATTCAGCTGATGTTTCCTCGTCACTGAATAACAATAAAGCCGGCATCAGTGTGAAGAAGGGTCCCGACCTGAAACGTCACATGTTCACTAGTTATAGGAGTAGAATTAGGCCATTCGGCCCATCGAGTCTACTCCGCCATTCAATCATGGCTGATTCTTTTGCCTCATAATCCAATTTTCCTGCCTTCTCTCCATAACCCCTTGACATCTGTTCTGATCAAGAATTTGTCCAGAATATAGACACATAAAGCTGGAGTAACTCAACGAGACGGGCAGCATCTCTGGAGAGAAGGAACGGGTGATGTTTTGGGTCGAGACCCTTCTTGAGAAGTCTGAAGAAGGGTCTCGACCCGAAATGTCACCCATTCCTTCCCTCCCGAGATGCTGCCCGTCCCGTTGAGTTACTCCAGAATTTTGTGTTTACCTTTGAGAGTGTACTGGCTCTGAGAGTTATCCAGTGAAATCCTGGCCTCTTCTGTCAATGTGGCCAAGAAGCCTTTCACTGCTGTGGATGGGTTTTTTCGGCATCTTCCAGCTTGGTTTGGTCACAGCACCCCATCGATAAGCTCATAAGAGATAGGAGCACAAATAGGCCATTCAGCCCATCAAGTCTACTCCGCCATTCAATAATGGCTGATCTTTCTCTCCCTCTCAATCCCCATTCTCCTGCCTCCTCCCCTTCACCCTTGACACCGGTATTAATCAAGAATCTATCTATCTCTGCCATAAACATTTCCACTGACTTTGCCTCCACAGCCTTGTGGATACTACAAGCATCTCCTCATCTTTGCCCCCCTCCCTAGCTTTTCATCTCGTCACTCTGCCCACCCACCTTCTCACCAGTCTCTCATTGCATTTAGCATCATACAGTCACGCAGTCATAGTCATACAGCACAGAAACAGGCCCTTCGGCCCAACATGCCCATGGCGTCCGAGAAAAAAAAGTTCAGTATGTGTATATATAACCACCCACACACACATACACACATACACACATATACACACATATACACACATACACATATACACACATACACATATACACACATACAATATACACACATACACATATACACACATACAAACATACACATATACACACATACACACATACACACACATACACATATACACACATACACATATACACATATACACATGTACACACATACACATATGCACGCATACACACATACACATATACACACATACACATAAACACACACACACACACACACACACATATACACATATACACACAAACACACATACACATATACACCTATATGTACACATAAAAACAAACAACAATAACAGGCTTGGATAGAGTGGATGTGGAGAGGATGTCTCCACTAGTGGGAGAGTCTAGGACCAGAGGTCACAGCCTCAGAATTAAAGGACATTCTTTTAGGAAGAGGATGAGGAGGAATTTCTTTAATCAGAGGGTGGTAAATCTCTGGAATTCTTTGCCACTGAAGGCTGTGGAGGCCAAGTCAGTGGATATTTTTAAGGCAGAGATAACCAGATTCCTGATAAGTATGGGTGTCAGAGGTTATGGGGAGAAGGCAGGAGAATTGGGTTGGGAGGGAGAGATAGAACAGCCATGATTGAATGGTGGAGTAGACTTGATGGGCCGAATGGCCTAATTCTGCTCCTATCACATGATCTTAATAATAATAATCATGAGTCAGTTCCTCATTCAGAGTAATTTCTGAGAATGTTTTGCAATCCTCAGCGCCTGTGTTGTGACCAAGTTCAAGTTCAAGTTCAAGTTCAATTCATTATCTGGTTCTGCACAAGCAAATGGTGAAATAGAGTGTTGTAATGAAGGAACGGAGAGCGGTCCCAGACAAGAGCGGCCTGTTTCTTCCCCTTGCTCTAGATGACTAGGGAAGCTGGTGCTGTTCCAGCTGATGGTGTTACCACCACTGGCTCCGTCTGGGGGGCCTTGGCGGGGAGGATGCTCCTCAAGCTGCAGGAGCATCCTGGACAATACAGCTCGCTCCCTCCATGATCCTCCAGTGCTTCTACTCAGTGGCTGTGGAAAGCATCTTGTCCGGAAACATCACAATTTGGTTTGGGAACTGCTCCGCCCAGGACAAGAAGGCTCTGCAGAGAGCAGTGCGTTCGGCCGAACGCGCACTATGGGAACTACACTCGCCCCCCCTGCAGGAACTATACATCAGAAGGTGCAACTCCAGAGCCAACAAGATCATGGGAGACCCCTTCCACCCCAGCAACGGACTGTTCCAGCTGCTACGGTCAGGCAAACGTTGCCATGCTGTGAAAACGGAGAGGACGAGAAGGAGTTTCTTCCCAGAGGCCATTAGGACTGTAAACTCCTATCTCACCAGGGACTAACTTTAATGTATCAATTTACTGTTGTGTGGTGTCTTTTTAAAATAGCTGTTTTTTTCTTTTTTTCCCCTCCCACAAATATGTAATATGTGATTCTGTTCTATTCTGTTTTGTAGTTTTTTTTGCACAATCCGCGAGCATTGTCACTTTTCATTTCACTGCACATCTCGTATGTGTACGTGACGAATAAACTTGACTTGATTTGACACACTGGTCAACCTGAGGAGCACCTTCAGTATTCAACTGGTTCCACCAAAGATGCAGCACAGAACGCCACAGGAGATCCTTCTTCCCTGTGTCTGTACATCTCCTCCCCCCTTCTGTCGTGGGGTAGGCAGACTACCCTCACCCTCCACCCCCCCCCCTTCACCCACCACCATTCCCAATCTTTGCACATCCCCCAATCCTTTCCACTCGATAGGATAAATATAACTCTATTGTATCGTATCGTACCGATCTGACCTCTCTCTCTCTCTCTCTCTCTCTCTCTCTCTCTCTCTCTCTCTCTCCCTGCAGCCAGTTTATTCGGTTCATTGCATCCCGGCCGTAGACTGCATGGTCTGCTTTTGCTGGTCGGCCAGTTTAGTTTGCTGTCATGTGTACCGAGGTACAGTGAGAAGCTTTTTGTTGCGGGCTAACCAGTCAGTGGCAAGACAATACGTGATTACAATCGGTCCATTTGCAGTGTACAGATACATGATAAGGGAATGGCGTTTGATGCAAGGTAAAGCCAGCAAAGTCTGGTAGAGGATATTCCCGAGGGCCATCAAGAGGTAGATAGTAGTTCAGCACAGCTCTCTGGTTGTGGTAGGAATGTGCCCCGTGGCCGGACTGGCTACAAGGCCGTTTAGAAGAATGAGAGGGGATCTTATTGAAACATATAAGATTATTAAGGGTTTGGACACGCTAGAGGCAGGAAACATGTTCCGATGTTCAGGGAGTCCAGAACCAGGGGCCACAGTTTAAGAATAAGTGGTAGGCCATTTAGAACGGAGAAGAGGAAATACCGCCTGTCCCGCTGTGTTACTGCAGCTCATTGTGTCTATCTCGGGAGAGTAGCGCTGGTTCACTGGCAGGCACGGAAATCACTATCAAAATATGGAGGGGACGGGGGAGACTCAATGTTTTGGCGTATGCGCGCACACACGCACACAAACACACACACGCAAGTTAAGGCTTCGGAGGCTCATTCCAGTGCTAAATGCAGCTCAACTCTGCCTGTCTCGTCGGGTTAACTACAGCCCTGCCTGGACTGACGGGACATTAGCGCTGCTTCTCCGCGCTGGCCATATTTCTCGCAAGTCCAGGCAGGGCTCTAGGTTAACCTGGCGGGACAGGCAGAGTTGAGCTGGGTTTAGCGCTGCTTCTCTGCACTGGCTGTGGGCCTGGGGGCACAGCTCCCGTCTGACACCCAACCTCTCTGGTCACTCGTGGGAGGGGGGGCACTCGGGTGGGGACGGGACAGCGCCGGAGAGCCGGGATCGATCCTGGCTGCAGATGAGGCGCAGGTCTGTGCCACGTCTCCCTCCTCCAATCACCGCGCTCTATCCGCAGTCCCACCCCCCCCCCCACTCCTCCCTCCTCCAATGATCTCGCTGAATCATCATGTCCCGCCCCCATTGCCTGCTGACCGACGTCCAATCTTGTCCAATCGGCGCCCTCGATCAGCAGTCCCACCCCCACTGTCTCGCGGAAAGCGGAGATTTCACCGGGTTTTAAAATCTGGATTACAAAAACTTGGCGGGGATGTCCCCCACCTCTCAAAATAGAGGGGGGACGCGTCCCCCCCGGGATTTCCGCCCCCTGTGAATCACTGGTGTCTGAGGCTGGATCACGGGTCTCGTTCAGCTGCAGTTGTGATTCGCGTTGTGCTTCGACTTGTGCTCTGATCCTCCCTCCTCTCCGCAGATCGAGCCGCTGATCATCGAGATGCAAGACCCTGGGAACGGGATCAAGACGCAAACACAGAGGCTGATGATCACCACCATTCCTCACGCCATCACAGGTAAGACCACGTGAAGCCAAAGATGGATTGCAAAGCTTCAAGAAGGCAGCGGGAAAGATTCCGTTAAGCTGGGAAAGAGTGCAAGGAAGATTTACGGAAGATGTTGCCAGGACTCGAGGGCCTGAGCAACAGGGAGAGGTTGAGCGGGCTGGGACTTGAGAGCTGGGATGCAGAAGCCTATAGAGTGATCTATAAAATAATGATGGCAATAGATGGGGTGAATGCACCATTTTACCCAGGAAATGGGAAAAAAGAACTAGTGGGCGAGGGCTTAAGGTGACAGGGGAAAGGTTTAGCAGGAAACTGATAGGCAACTATTTAGTTCAGTTCGGCCCACCGAGTCCGCGCCGACCAGCGATCCCCGCACACTAACACTATCCTGCACAACCTAGGGACATTTTTGACATTTAGCAAGCCATTTAACCTACAAACCTGCACGTCTTTGGAGTATGGGAGGAAACCGAAGATCTCGGAGAAAACCCACGCAGGTCACGGGGAGGACGTACAAACTCCGCACAGACAGCACCCGTTAATGTTATTTGGTAGGTACACAAAATTGCTGGAGAAACTCAGCGGGTGCAGCAGCATCTATGGAGCGAAGGAAATAGGCAACGTTTCGGGCCGAAACCCTTCTTCAGACCGATTTGGTAATTGCAGAACAAATACACAAGCAAATATAAAGATAAATGGGGTTGAAATTGAACGAGTTCATGAAAATAAATTTCTTGGGGTTATAATGGATGATAGAATCAGCTGGAAATCACACATTAAACATGTACAATCCAAACTGTCAAAAAGCATTTCTGTATTACACAAAGTTAAGCAGGTTCTGGATCACAAATCACTCCGCATTCTCTACTGTTCACTAATCTTACCCTATTTAAATTACTGTGCAGAAGTCTGGGGCAATAACTATAAAAGTTCGCTACATTCATTAACTATTCTGCAAAAAAGAGCAATACGTATTATTCACAATGTCAGGTATCTGGGTCACACTAATCCATTATTCTTACAGTCAAAATTATTAAAATTAGAAGATTTGGTGGCATTTAAAACAGCACAGATAATGTTTAGGGCCAAAAATGAAAACTTACCTGGAAATATACAAAAATTATTCAATGAGCGAGTGGGGGGTTATAATTTAAGAAGAATATTTAATTTTAAGGTACAAAGAGTCCGCACGACCAGAAAAACTTTTTGTATTTCGGTCTGTGGAGTAGGATTGTGGAACAGTTTGAATGTGGAGTTAAAGCAATGTCCAAACATGAACCAGTTCAAAATGACATACAAAAAACTTTTTTACACAAGGTACAGGGATGAAGGGGATGGTTGACAAATAGGGGTTAATGTTTATTTATTATTTTATTTATTATTTATTTATGTTTTTTGGTTACTTCATACATATTACTTGTAAGTGTATATCAGTTGTATGTATATATATGTTTGTATGCATCTCTAAAAATTGTCTGGGGTATTATTATTATTAATTAATTAATTATTAAATATGGAAGAAGGGTTTAGGGTGAAGGGGTGAGATTAAATAAGTTATTCTTCTTCTCACTCCTTTTCGAGCTTGTAAAGAAAAAGTGTTGGACATTTAAATGTTGCTTTATGCTTTTCATTGCTTTGCAAATATTGCCTGGAATGTCCAATTGTTTGACTATTTCGATTTTGTGTTGTTATTTATTCCTATTTATGTCTTTACTTGTTCGGAACAAATAAATAAACTAAACTAAACTAAACCCGTAGTCGGGATCGAACCCGGGTCTGCAGCGCAACAAGCGGTGTAAGGGAGCAACTCTACCGCTGCGCCACTGTGCCGCCCGGTTTCACACAGAGGGTGTTGGGTATATGGAACAATTTGCCAGAGGAAGTAGCTGAGGCAGGTACTATAAGGGCTCTTAAAGTGCTCTTAAAGATAGCGGAGTCAAGGGATATGGGAGAGAAGGCAGGAACGGGGTACTTATTGTGGATGATCAGCCATGAGGGCCTTGTGTCGGAGAGGTTTGACCCCGCTCTCTTATCAGGGTTCCTGGCTGTGCCCGCCGCTCCGATCCACCCCCCACAACACAGGCCACTTCGACGCCTCCTGCCCCTCCCCCCCCCCTCTCAGGCCAGAGGATGAAGCACAATCAGCTCAAGAGCAACCTCATCCTTGGATTAGCCCGGCCTGTTGCTAGGTTACCCGGTTTAAAGTCACGGGCCTTACACAACATACAAACTCCAACACGCACAAGTCCCTGATCTTATCTCCTTGGCGATCTTCCTTGTGTGAGTTGAATGAATACAATTCTTTATTGTCAAATGTGACAAGTCTCAGTGAAATTGTTGCCAAGGTATACAAACAGTCACCTATAAAGGGCGTTTACAAAGTTACAAATTCCCCTTTGTTCTTCCTCCTCCCACACGTCGGGAACCCCATTATTCTACCCCCACCCCCACCACACCCCACCCCCCCCCACTTCACGGCTCTTCTCCCCACGTCAGGTCCTCTGTTCCTTCCCTCAACAGCGACGTCCTCATCAAAGATCCTATAGCGAGCAAGGTAGTCCACTCGACGAAAAAGACGAAGGGCCAAATGGCCTACTCCTGCACGTATTGTGTATTGTCTACTCGGGGCTAGCTTAGGAAGGTCCATGGCTAGCAGGGATGGATAGGGCCGAGGGGTCTGATTCCATGCTGTACAACTCGGAAGACTCCAGGCAAGCCAGTGACGTTCAGCTTGACCTCGATCTGACGTACGGCTCATGAGGTTGGATTGCCCTCAGGAGGTGACTGCGATTTCTCCTTGCAGGGAGCGACGTGTTCGAGTGGCTGATTCAACGCCTGCAGGTCACGGAGGAAGGTATGAGATCAGGCGCGTACTCCGCCACCATCTCCCTCCCCCGCCCACCCTCTGTCACTCCTCCCAACACCCACCCTGGACTACTTCCCCCCCCCCGCCCCATGGCATTGCTCTGGGTGTTGCGACACTGTTGACCTCACCAGGGCTGTTTTTACATTTAGTTTTAATATTTATAGAGATATAGCGCGGAAACAGGCCCTTCGGCCCAAGGAGCAAGGAGGTCCTTCTGCAGTTGTACAGGGCCCTGGTGAGACCACACCTGGAGTATTGTGTACAGTTTTGGTCTCCAAATTTGAGGAACGTCATTCTTGCTATTGTGGGAGTGCAGTGTAGGTTCACGAGGTTAATTCCCGGGATGGCGGGACTGTCATACGTTGATAGAATGGAGCGACTGGGCTTGTATACACTGGAATTTAGAAGCATTAGAGGGGATCACATTGAATCATATAAGATTATTTAAGGATTGGTCACGCTAGAGGCAGGAAACATGTTCCCGATGTTGGGGGAGTCCAGAACCAGGGGTCACACAGTTTAAGAATAAGGGGTAGGCCATTTAGAACGGAGATGAGAAAATACTTTTTCACCCAGAGAGTTGTGAATCTGTGGAATTCTCTGCCTCAGAAGGAGGTGGAAGCCAATTCTCTGGATGCTTCCAACTCTTTGGATTGAGATCTTAAAGATAGCGGAGTCAGGGGATATGGGGAGAAGGCAGGAACGGGGTACTGATTGTGGATGATCAGCCATGATCACAGTGAATGGCGGTGCTGGCTCGAAGGGCCGAATAGCCAACTCCTGCGCCTATTGTCTATTGTCCAGCGATCACCCTATGTCGTGGGGTAGACTAACCGCCCCCCCCCCCCCCCCCCCCCCACGATCTTTGCACGTCCCCAATCCTTTCCAATCGACACTTTCATTTCATGTTTTGTTTACCTCTTGTTTCATGACTGTTGGTAGTTCAGTTTCCCTCCTGGGATGAATAAAGTTCTATCGTATCGTAATGCCGCTCGGGTGTCTCCACTGAAGCCGACTGTTGTGTGTGTTTGAATTGTTCTTTGTTAGAAGGAACCTTGCTGGGAAATCTACTTGTGAAGCATGGCTATGTCTACCCATTACAAGAGCCCAAGAATCTGTCCCTGAAGCCGGACAGCAGTCTGTACAGGTTCCAGGTGAGCAAGCCCGTGAGTGAGAATGAAGCGGGGACCTGCTGAGGACCAGTCCGAGTGTGGATGGCTCCATGCCCTCTCACCCCATCGACCCGGCCCTCTGCTGCCTTCTAAAGATTCTCAACCAAAGATCCTACCGCGAGCAAGATAGATCACTCGACGAAAAAGACGTAGTACGGTCAAGGGCAGATTCATGGATCATTTTCGGCCCCATTTCCGTAACCGGCTTCCGTCTCCGCACCAAAGATCCCATAGGATAATAGTGCGGAGACGGAAGCCGGTTACGGAAACATCCTCGTAAAATAAAAGTTATGTGGTAAAATTCTTCTCCTCATTTTCAGAATTTAATTTATTAACACAAACTGTTCTCCCACAACGTTGATTACACTGTGGGTCGGGTCGGGTCGGGTCGGGTCCTGTTACTGAAATGGATGAAAAAAAGACCCACGTTACGTTCCGTTGCACGTTCCGTTGCGTACTACACGGCAGCCCATTCAACGCATTTAGCAGGAGTGGTCTATCTTGATCCGCTATAGGATCTTTATTCTCAACAGTGAACGCCCCCAGGTTCCTCTGCTCCTGCACCCCAATGTGGTTCTTCCCCCCACCCCCAAATACTTAGTCCCAAATCCAGGTGGAACCTGATTGGGGTTTTGGGGTTTCGACCGGTTTAAATGTCACAGAGCCCCAGAGAAAGGAATTTGGCAACAAAACCTGATGTTCACCACTCAGACAACTCCAGGGCACCATGCTCCAACTGCAAGATCGACTGTGGTTACTCACTTAGACCACATCTCTGTGGTTACCATCAGTGCAATGCCTTTAACCGGGTGACATTTCTCAAAGCCACTATAGTAACACTTGCCCCCGAGCCTCATCAGGAGACATTGATTGAAAGATATAGCACGGAAACAGGATATTCAGCCCGCCGAGTTGTAATGGTTATATGGTTATATGTTATATGGGTTGTCACCTCTCACGCTCCGTATACACGTGGAACATGGTCTCTTCCTCACCACACAAGTGGAAGAGAGACACTGGGAGCCAGTGCGGGGGAGTGGGGGTACAGGTAGCTGGACTGTCTCAGGTGTGTGCAGGTAGCGGCCACCTCCGTGAGCATCTCTTGTTGTGTTTGGGCTTTAACCCACCTCGCCGTCACCTGTGTGTTATTTCCTGGCATCTCTTCTCCCTTCTCAGACTCCGTACTTCTGGCCCAGTCAGGAATGGCCCGCCGAGGACACAGACTACGGTGAGTTGCTTCAACCCCCAACCCAACCTGAAGCTCAGAAGGTCATACGTGATGGGAGTAGAACTAGGCCATTCGGCCCATCAAGTCTACTCCGCCATTCAATCATGGCTGATCTATCTCTCCCTCCTAACCCCATTCTCCTGCCTTCTCCCCATAACCTCTGACACCCGCACCAATCAAGAATACATCTATCTCTGCCGTAAACCCTTCTCCTTCCCATTCACATCAGCTCCCCAACAACAATGGGGGATAGGCCAGGACAGCACAAGAACAGGCCCTTCGGCCCATAGCGTCTGTGCCGAACATGATGCCCAGTTTAAACTAATCATCTCTTCCTGCAAGTGACCCCACCATTCCCTGCACGTTCATGTGCTTCTGCAAAAGCACCTTGAACGCCACTGTTGTATCTGCCTCCACCACCCCCCCTTGCAGCGTGTTCACGGCAGCCATCATTCTCTGTTCAAAGAGACTGCCCCGCACATATCCTGTAAACTTTGCCCCTCTCACCTTAAAGCTACGTCCTCTAGTCCACCTGAGTGCATAATTTTCACCTGAGAAAAGGTTCTGACTATTTACCGTATCGATAAGGTCGCCAACTGTCCCGTATTAGCCGGGACATCCTTTATATATTGGGCTAAATTGGTTTGCCCCGTACGGTACTGGCCTTGTCCCGTATTTGACTGCTACCCCTCGGGTCGAGGGGACTGTCGGGTCGGAGCGCCGCGTCCGGCCCCGACTCACCCCCCCCCCCGACGTAGTGCAGCCCATGGAGTGCAGCAGCAGCACCTCATCAGTGGCCCCGTCGGTCGGCAGCCCGGCCAGCTGTACGACCTTTGGGCCTTCACTTACCCCCGCCACCACCACTCCTCCTTCTCATGGCCGATCATCGGTTCACGAGTTGGATGGGGCGCCGGACTTTGAGCGCACAAGGCACAGCGAGATTCTTTGCCTGTGCACCCAAGGTATACAAATGGTCATCACAGATTCCATGGAGCGCAGGAGGATGAGGGGAGATCTTATAGAGGTGTACAAAATCATGAGTGGAATAGATCGGGTAGAGTCTCCAGCCCAGAGTAGGGGAATCGAGGACCAGAGGACATAGGTTCAAGCTGAAGGGGAAAAGATTTAATAGGAATCTGAGGGGTAACTTTTTCACAGAAAGGGTGTTGGGTGTATGGAACAAGCTGCCAGAGGAGGCGGTTGAGGCTGGGACTATCCCATTGTTTAAGAAACAGTTAGACAGGTACATGGATAGGACAGGTTTGGAGGGATATGGACCAAGCAAAGGCAATAGACAATAGACAATAGGTGCAGTAGACAGAAAGACTTGCGTTTCTGTAGAATGTCAAGAGACCACGGGATGTCCCAGAGACATCGACTCCCAATGACAAGAGATCGCTACGGAGACATGGGGAAACTGGCCTCCTCTCTCTTTGAAATTCTTCATTGACCAACGATTGTTTTTGTTCAACAGCTATCTATTTGGCAAAGAAAAATATCCGTAAAAAAGGTGTGATGGAGGAATACGAGAAGGTAAGAACTGTGGGTGAGCGAGTGGAGAGATGAACGGTTTCTGTGAACTGCCACCAAACTCCTCTTTCCCCATTCTGGTCATCAATGTGCTTTAATGAGATGAGGGAAAATCTTTTTCACCCAGTGAGTTGTAAATCTGTGGAATTCTCTGCCACAGAAGGCAGCGGAGGCCAATTCACTGGATGTTTTCAATCGAGAGTTAGATTTAGCTCTTAGGGCTAACGGAATCAAGGGATATGGGGAGAAAGCAGGAACGGGGTACTGATTTTGGATGATCAGCCATGATCACATTGAATGGCGGTGTTGGCTCGAAGGGCCGTATGGCCTACTCCTGCACCTATTTTTCTATGTTTCTATAAGAGAGGGTGTTTCTTGAGCAGGTTAACATGACATCCTATAAGCCTCGTCCACTATCTCCGAGTCCCCATGTCCCACTGACCCACACCAGCGGAGACAGTTATAACTACCTATAGCGGTCTGAAGAAGGATCTTGACCCGAAACGTCACCTATTTCTTTTCTCCAGAAATGCTGCCTGACCCGCTGAGTTACTCCAGCATTTTGTGTCCATCTTCTGAATAACTGAAAACAGTGAAAGCAACATTCACTGAGACCGTGTGAACTTGTGCTAGAAATCCCACCTTCCACCAGCATCTCCAGATGAACAAGAATCGCCCCTTAGCTCAACATAAGAATTTGCCTGTGAACGCTGGTGGTGAGCGTGGTGGTAGCAGTTAGAGAAAAAAACTTGCGGCCAGCAGCAAAGATCCTATAGCAAGCAAGGTAGTCCACTCGACGAAAAAGACGTAGTACGGTCATGGGCAGATTCATGGGTAATTTAAGGCCCAATTTCCGTAACCGGCTTCCATTTCTCCACCAGAGATCCCATAGGATAATAGTGCGGAGACGGAAGCCGGTTACGGAAACATCCTCGTAAAAATAAAAGTTATTTGGTAAAAATCTTCTCCTCATTTTCAGAATTTTAATTCATTAACACAAACTGTTCCCCCGCAACGTTGATTACACTGCGAGTCGGGTCGGGTCGGGTCCGGTTACGTAAATGGATGAAAAAAAGGCCCACGTTCCGTTGCGTTGCGTACTACACGTCAGCCCATTGCATTTAGCAGGCGTCGTCTATCTTGCCCCTCTATAGGATCCCTGGCCAGCAGTGGCCACGATATCCCCATCATGTGACACTTTGAGAGATGGTCTCACACATACCTGTAAGGTGCTGCTCCCTGCACATGTGTAGGAAGGAACTGCAACCGAAGATAGATACACACACACATAAAACAAACCAAAGACTAGTAAAACATACTGTTAACACATACTAAAAATAACGAAAAAGAAGAAAGGACAGACAGACTGTTGGCGAGGCAGCCGCTGCTGTTGGCGCCACCTGGTGGACTGTTCCTTGAGATTGAAGACTCATGGTTTTAGCATTTCTTTGTTGTTTCTTTCTTTTCAAGGAAAACTACAACCTCTTGAACAAGAAGGTCAATCACAAGTGGGATTTTATCATCATGCAAGCCAAGGAACAGTACAGGTAGGTCATGAATCTGCACTGTCCCGTTGCACTGGACACCTGACTGACTGCAGACTTTAGATTAACAGGCCCTTCGGCCCACCGAGTCTGCGCCAACCAGCGATCACCCCGCACACTATCACTATCCCGCACACACCAGGGACAATTTACAATTTTTACCAAAGCCAATTAACCTACAAACCTGCACGTCTTTGGAGAGTGGGAGGAAACTGGAGCACTCGGAGAAAACCCACGCGAGTCACGGGGAGAACATGCAAACTCCGCACAGACAGCACCCGTATTCAGGATTGAACCCGGGTCTCGCAACTCTGCCGCAGCACCACCGTGCCGCCCCAACTGCATGGGCAGCCCATTGGTTGCACTCCAGCTCCCTGCACTAGGAGCAGTAGCAGGCTGTTCGGCCCCTCGTGCTGCTGGTTCATTCAATAATAAGATGGCTGACCACTGGCCGACATGACTTGATTCCCTCAATGTCCATCAATCTCTGACCTGAATATCCTCAGCACCCGAGCCTCCAAGTACAGGCCCTTTGTGTGGAGAGATACAGAGGTCCACTCACGGCCTGGTCACGGGTGTGACGTGAGGCTCTCCAGTCACCCATCCTCCCCAGTAATGTACTCCTGCTCACTCCCAGTGATGCAGACATATTCATTCATCCACCCAGGAAGTAAATAAGTAAGTAAGTTTATTGGCCAAGTACTCACATACAAGGAATTTGCCTTGGTGCTCCGCCCACAAGTAACAGCATGACATACAGTGACAGTTACGAATGACTCAGAAAACACTAAACATTAATAATAATAAAACATTAATGATAAAAACACCATTGATCAAGCATGTGAACCAGCAAAATACCAGATCAAAGGCAGGCTACTCGTGGATAAAAACTGTTTTTATGTCTGGCTGTGGCAGCTTTGACAAACCGGAGTCGCCTAATGCATCACTGCCCACCATCTCCGAGTGATGCATTCCTCCCTATCCTCCCCAGTAATGCATCCCTACAGTGCAACCTTCCTCTAGCAATGCAGCCCTGCCCATTCCACAGGAATGCACCCCATTATTGCAGCTATGTTCACCCCACAGTAATGCATCACTGCCCACCCTCCCAGTAAAGCAGTTCCCTCCCACCCCACATAATGCAGCCTTGTGTAGCTCGGTGCAGAGTCAGGCTGCCAGGTTGCACAGTGCAGTCACTCAGTAACACAGTGCTTCCTCTCATCTTGCCCAGGGCAGGCAAGGAACGCAAGAAAGCGGACAGGTTTGTTCTGGATTGCCAGGAGAGGGCATATTGGCTGGTGCACAGGCCAGAGGTGAGTACCGATTCCTCGAGGACTAGGGTTGCCAACTGTCCCGTATTAGCCAGGTCATCCCGTATATTGGGCTAAATTGGTTTGTCCCGTACGGTATCGCCCTTGTCCCGTATTTGACTGCAACCACTCGGGTCGAAGGGACTGTCGGGTCGGAGCGCCGCGTCCGGCCCCGCCTCACCCGTCCCGACGTAGTGCAGCCCATGGAGTGCAGCAGCAGCAGCCCCTCGCCTGTGGCCCCATCGGTCGGCAGCCCGGCCAGCTGTCCGACCTTCAGACCTTCGCTTACCGCCGACACCACCCCTCCTTCTCTTGGCCGATCATCGGTTGAACGTCAACGAATTGCTGTCGGGAATTTGTCCCTTATTTGGGAGTGAGAAAGTTGGCAACCCCTAGCCATGCCCCTAATACCGACACGGGCATTACCCCGACTGAAGGGCAATGTCCGAACAGACAAGCAGGACCCTTGTTGCAGGCAGCAGCTGATCCGTGCACAGCAGACATTGAATGGTGGTGCTGGCTCGAAGGGCCAAATGGCCTACTCCTGCACCTATTGTCTATTATCTATTGTCAAACTACCCTTCGCAATAACAGGATAGTATTGGTATTGTTAACAGGCTCCAAGCTGTCATATAAAACTACCCAGGTAAAAACACCCACACATGATTATGATGAGACTGCTCATGAACGCAACAGGCAGCGCAAAGAGAAAGGAAATAAGGTGCAGAAAAAAAGTGCAGATTCAAAAAAGTGCAGCGAGATAGATTGGAAGATTTCTTGCGGCCTTCGGCAGAGCAGAGGCCAAACCAACTTGAGGTGCATCCTGATAGGGTGCTTTCTACGGTGCATCTGTAGACATTGGTAAGAGGCATTGGAGGCATTCCTTCTCTCCAGAGATGCTGCCTGTCCCGCTGAGTCACTCCAGCATTTTGAGCTTATCTTCGGTGTAAACCAGCATCTGCAGTTCCTTCCTACGGGTCAAATTAACGTTGCTTCCTTTTCCCGCAGCCGGGCTGTCTGGACGCAATGGACTACGGGATTAATCGCGCCACTGATCCCAACACGAATAAGGTAGAACAGGTGAGGCTGCAACATCTCTCTCATCCACCACCTCTCCATCAGCTCCCCTCCTTTGGTGTGATAACCCTTCTCCCCCTCTGTAAACACTCTTGTCAAGTTCTTGCTCCCATTGGTATTGGCTCATTATACAGTGAAATACTTTAGATAGACACAGAACGCTGGGGTAACTCAGCGGGACAGGCAGCATCTCTGGAGAGAAGGAATAGGTGACGTTTCGGGTCGAGACCCTTCTTCAGACTTCTTTCATCCCTTCTCTCCGGAGATGCTGCCTGTCCCACTGAGTTACTCCAGCTTTCTGTGTCTCTCTTCGGCTCAAACCAGCATCTGCAGTTCCTTCCTAAGCCTTTCACTATCCGGTAAGTTTCAATGAGGTCCCGCCACTCATCCTTCTAAACTCCAGCGAGTACAGGTCCTGTGCCGTCAAACGCTCATCGTACGTTAACCCACTCATTCCTGGGACCATTCTCGTAAACCTCCTCTGGACCCTCTCCAGAGCCAGCACATCCGTCCTCAGATATGATGCCAATATCTTGCAGTTTTGAGACTGCAGGGCAGATGTTTGACCATCAGCAAGTCGACTTCCAATGGTCCAATGGTATTTTTATTGTCGTGCGCAAACGCACAGTGAAATTATTTTCTGACATTCAGTCCAGTCCAGTATTCCCATTCCTAAGCATATCCTCGATTGGCAATGTGTACAGAAATAGTTCGCTGAGCCAGCATGTAAGAGGCCCCAAGCCATTTTCAAAATCCAGTCCTGGCTCTCATTCACAAGTTATAGGAGTAGAGAATCAGGCCATTCGGCCCATCGAGTCAACTCCGCCATTCAATCATGGCAGTTCTCTGCCTCCGAGTCACATTTCCCTGCCTTCTCCCCATAACCAACGAAACCCGTTCTGATCAAGATCCCGATCCAGGAGAGCCCCAGGCTCCGTCCATCGCCTTTCTTGGAGGCCCCGTTCCCTCTCCTCGCCCGTCCACCTTTGAACGGGGGGGACCTCCCGCAGCCGGGCTTGAGGGCGCGGTGTGGCCAGACACAGGCTCCCTGCCCTCTCCTCCCGGCCTCGCTCCTGGCACGAAATTGTAGCACATTGCAGCACATCAGTTCCATAGACAAGTCCACCATGGGGTAAAGGTGAATCGGACAGTAGATAGATAGATAGATATAATTTAATTGCCACACAACCAAGGTCGGTGGTATTTGGGTTGCCAGCAGCGGTACAGTAATAAAGAACACAACAACTGTTTTAGTTGGAACGTGCAATGAGTTATTCTGCGTTCCCTCCCAATGATTTTGTGGTGTACATTGCCCTGTGGCACTGATTTTCACCCAGAGTGTTGTGAATCTGTGGAATTCTCTGCCACAGAAGGCGGTGGAGGCCAATTCACTGGGTGTTTTCAAGATAGAGTTAGATATTGCTCTTAGGGCTATGGTATCAAGGGATATGGGGAGAAAACAGGAAGGGGGTACTGATTCTGGATGATATATTGAATGACGGTGCTGGCTCGAAGGGCCGAATGGTCCACTCCTGCACCTAGTTTCTATGAAACCCTTTGTTGTCTTCACAAGATGACGGTTGACCAACCAGGCTCTGGGGGGGGTCGGTGGGGGAGCCAAGCGATTGGGAAACCCTCTCCTCGGCTCCCCATTCTCAGCTCTCCGCAGAGCTCAGAGACACTGGCTGGGATTGGAGCGTTCTGTCCGCGGGTGTATACACAGCAGCAGACTGCCAATAATAACAATGACACCTCATTTTGTTTCTTTTCTTTTGCAGACTCTTCATTCAGCCTCTCCTTCCATTCACACTCTTCCTATCCATTAGTGTGGTCTGTCTCTGTCCATCTTCAATCAGTCCTAAACTTAGTACTTTAATGTTTGCCCCCACTTTATCCCATCGGTCCCTGCCCCCATCTCCACCCCATTCTAACCATCCTGTTATTAGGCGGCACAGAGATAAGGAGGTGTAAGGTGTGAAAACAGGCCAAGGAGAATAGAGATCAAGGGAGATGTAGAATAGATCGCTGTTCACTGGGAGAACATCGCAACAAAGCAAACAGATAGAATGTAGTCGGAGACAGTAAGGCTGGTCGGAGTTCTGGAAAGGGGGAAGGCATGGAGAGAGAGGGAAAGCAAGGGTTACTTGACATCACTGTCATCGTCCATCCTGAAGCTTCCGGCGACAATCAGTGGGAGCCATCACTTGTTGCAATAGATGATAGTGGTGGCAGAATTAGCTCGGGATACTTCCAGTTTCCAGCCCTGTGATAGGCGTGGTGCCTATCTATCCATTACCTCCACAGATGCTGCCTGACCACCGAGTTACTTCAGCACTGCAGTTCCTTGTATCTCAGGGTCTCAATTGCAGTCTTTCCCCCCCCCCCCCCTTTCTGCCCCCATTGGGCAGTCATGGTGACACAGCGATAGAGTTGCTGCCTTACAGCAAAAATGCAGCGCCGGAGACCCGGGTTCGATCCCGACTACGGGCGCTGTCTGTATGGAGTTTGCACGTTCTCCCCGTGACCTGCGTGGGTTTTCTCCGAGATCTTCGGTTTCCTCCCGCACTCCAAAGACGTGCAGGTTTGTAGGTTAATTGGCTTGATAAAAATGTAAAATTGTCCAAGTTGGCGATATGCAGAGCACTGCCCTGCCGACTATAACATTCAGAAGGTTCATTGATCAGACACGTTATCTCCCTCCCCATCACTGCCTCCCCCCTCCTCCCCTCCGTGGCACAAACGCGACCTCTCCCTCCCTCCCTCCACCCTCTGCACGATGTGAACCTCTGATACGGAGAGGACTGGCCCTACCTGACCGCCCCGCTTTGCCAGTCTGCTGGCTCAGTCCGGCCAAGCTGTTGCCATTGCCCCAGCTGGAAGTGAACCCCTTGAAGCTGACCACGGAAAACAAAAGATAAACGTAAGGTTTGAAATTTGACCCATGGAGAAGCAGAAGAAGCAGGAAACACTCAGCGGGTCAGTCAGCACCTGTGGAGAGAGAAACAGAGTTAACGTTTCCGGTCGGTGACTTTGCATCGAAATACCCCTTTCATAAGGTCATAAGTGATAGGAGTGGAATTAAGCCATTCGGCCCATCAAGTATTACACCGCCATTTAATCATGGCTGATCTATCTCTCCCTCCTAACCCCATTCTCCTGCCTTCTCCCCATAACCTCTGACACCCGTACTAATCAAGAATCTACCCATCTCTGCCTCAAAAATATCCACTGACTTGGCCTCCACAGCCTTCTGCGGCAATGAATCCCACAGATTCACCACCCTCTAAAGAAATTTCTCCTCATCTCCTTCCTAAAATAACGTCCTTTAATTCTGAAGCTGTGACCTCTGGTCCTAGACTCTCCCACTAGTGGAAACATCCTCTCCACATCCACTCTGTCCGATCACCCGACCGTTTTAGGTCGATTACTTTTCATCAAACTACCCCCCCCCCCCCCCCCCCCCCCCCATCCCAACTCTATCTCCAGCTCGGGCCTCCCAGCCTGTCCACTGTTAATGCTTTCAGTTCCCTGCCTGACTGCGTTCTCCCTCGAAGCCGTCGTGAACTGCTCTGATTCCTCCCTTTGACCCACACGCTCCCACATCATATCTTTGTCCGTAAAGACTTTGAAAATGTGGCTGCAATTGTTCTATGCATATGTGTATGATCGTGCAGATTGGGAGCCTGCCAAGAGATAGACACACAAAGCTGGAGTAACAGGCAGTATCTCTGGAAGGAAAGCATTCTGAAGAACATCACCCGTTCCTACCCTCCAGAGATGCTGCCTGTCCCGCTGAGTTACTCCGGCTTTTTGTGTCTATCTTCGGTTGAGACCAGCATCTGCAGTTCCGTCCTGCGCACACAGGGTTAACAAGAGGTTGGACTATCCGTCACGGAGCCCCATCTCCGCACTCTCCGCCCCCTCGCTTAGAAATAATTGTTAGTTGCTGGAAATTAACTTGGCTTCGAGCCGTAACTCATTTAAATAGTTGGAAGGCGTGAAGAATAATGACCAGTTTCTGGCAGAGGATTTTCATATATAATGATTTAGCAAGTCTCTGGAAGAGAGGAAGGCTTCCAGAATCTGCAGCTGGTTGGCGTGGAAACAGGCCCTTCGGCCCAACTTGCCCACACCGACCAACATGTCCCATCTACACCAGTCGCACTTACCTGCTTTTGGCCTATATCCCCCTAAACCTGTCCTATCCATGCACCTGTCTATTTGTTTCATCAACGTTACGATAGTCCCAGCCCCAACCACCTCCTCCGGTAGCTTGCTATTCACTGGAATTTAAAAGGATGAGAGGAAATCTTATGGAAACATATAAAATTCTTAAAGGATTGGACAGGCTAGAGCAGGAAAAATGTTCCCGATGTTGGGGGAGTCCAGACCGGGGTCACAGTTTAAGAATAAGGGGTAGGCCATTTAGGACTGAGATGAGGAAACATTTGTTCGCCCAGAGAATTGTGAATCTGTGGAATTCTCTGCCACAGAAAGCAGTGGAGGCCAATTCACTGGATGTTTTTCAAGACAGTTAGATTTAGCTGTTAGGGCTAAAGGAATCAATGAAAATGGGGAAAAAGCAAGGACGTGGTACTGATTTTCGATGATCAGCCATGATCAAATTGAATGGCGGTGCTGGCTCGAAGGGCCGAAGGGCCTACTCCTGCACCTATTTTTCTATTTCATTGTTTCTTTCTCTGTTTCATACACCCACCAGTCTTTGCGTGAAAAAGTTACCCCTCAGATTAGCGTAGAGCGCACAAGATGTGAAACCTGGGATTTGATGGCAAGTCAAAGCCTGGTCATTAGGCCTGAAGCCATTGGAAGCGGTTGCTAAGGTGATGTGTGGAGGGGTAGTTGTAGCATGCTCTTGTGGTAAACACCTTCCACGATTGCCCTTCATCCCACTGTGTTCACTTCCAGGCACTGTGTTATAGGAAAGATGTTGTTAATTTGGAAAGGATGCAGAGACGAGTTACAAGGATATTGTCCGGGCTCGAGGGTCTGAGCTGTAGAGAGAGAGGTTGAGCTGGCTGGGAGTCATTGGGTTGTGGGGAAAAGGCAAGAGGATTAGGTTTGGAGGGAGAGATAGATCAGCCTTAATATTCCCCCTATCACGTGATCTTTTGACTCTATACCCTGGAGCGCTAGTGGATGAGGGGTAATCGTACAAAGGTGTACAAAATCATGAGAAGAATAGATCGGGTAGACTCCCAGAGTGGGAGGAATCGAGAACCAGAGGACATAGGTTTAAGATGAAGGGGGAAAGGTTTGACAGGAACTGAGGGATAACTTTTTCACGCAAAGGCTGGAACGAGCTGCCGGAGGAGGTAGTTGATGCAGGGACTATCGCAATGTTGAAGAAACAACTAGACAGGTACATGGATAGGGCAGGTTTACAGCGATATGGGCCAAACACAGACAGGTGGGAGTAGTGTAGATGGGACATGTTGGTTGGTGTGGGCAAGCTGGGCCAAAGGGCCTGTTTCCACGCTGTATCACTCTAGGACACCAGCAGGTGGCAGAGTAGGCAGAGCAAAGGTACAACACAAAGTGCTGGAGTAACTCAGTGGGTCAGGCGGCATCAGTGGAGGGAGTGGACAGATGGATTTGCTGGCCTAGACCCAGATACAGCCTGATTATAGTAGGGGGAAGAAAGCTGGAAAACATGTGGGGCCAGGACAAAGCCTGGCAAGTGATAGACAAAATGCTGGAGTAACTCTGCAGAACAGGCAGCATCTCTGGAGAGAAGGAATGGGCGACGTTTCGGGTGGAGACCCCTCTTCAGACAAGTGATAGGTCGGTACAGGTGAGAGGGGGGGAGGAGTTCTAGGTTGGCAGATGGATGGAGTGACCAAAGGTTGAACGTGAAAAGGAGACGAAAGGATGTCAGATAAGGAGAGAAATGAAGTGAAATGTAAAGCCTGAGGGAGGAATATTGGTGGAGAAAACAGGAGGGGTGGGGTGGGGGGGGGGGGAGAGGGGAAAATAATATCCAGGTGTCAGGGGTTATGGGGAGAAGGCAGCAGAATGGGGTTAGGAGGGAGAGATAGATCAGCCATGATTGAATGGCTGAGTAGACTTGATGGGCCGAATGGCCTAATTCTGCTCCTAGCCCTTATGAAAAAGGGGCTGGGTAGTGGGAGAAATGGGTGCACACCTATCTGCCAATAAAATCCACCTCTATCCAGCTATCACTCGCTCGGTTTTGTTCGGCCACCCACTTCTCTTCCAGCTTTCCTGGGGGTATTTCCAGCTGGTCTGTGCCAAAGGACCCATTTCTGTGCTGCATCACTAACATGCTTCAGGCTAGGTCCCTGTTCATCAGTCAATGAAAGTAAGCATGCAGGTACAGCAGGCAGTGAAGAAAGCAAATGGCATGTTGGCCTTCATAACAAGAGGAGTTGGGTATTGGAGCAAAGAGGTCCTGCTGCAGTTGTATAGAGCCCTAGTGAGACCACACCTGGAGTATTGTTTGCAGTTTTGGTCTCCTAATTTGAGGAAGGACATGCTTGCTATTGAGGGAGTGCATGGACTGTGTGTGAAGATGTTTGTGTGTTAGATTCCTACTAATTACTTCACTCATCTTTTTCCACCAGAGAAAGACCCATGATTTTCACAGGAGAGAGGTGAGTACTGTGCTTTGTATGCTCATCTTGTATGTGTGTTGTAGGTTTTGTATCTTCCTCAAAATGCTACGCGCTAGCGCTTACATTTTTACATATTCTGACACATTTTTGCCCTCCACACCGTAATCAGGTTTACAAGATTTGATGCTATATTTCACAAGTTATTAATGATTAAAGCTTAAAAAAAAGGCAACTTTAACATGATTTTACTGTTAAAATCCTTCCTGCCAGCTTCCAACACACTTCGATACAAAGTTGCAAGACAGGAACACTCTGAACTTTTCACCTCAATGGGATATCACAGCAAGTGCTTCAACAGGAGGGGGAGGGCGAATTGGTATTGCAATTGTAACTGCTGCGGCAGGCAGGGGAAGTGCAATTGGAATTTTTTTTAAAGTCCAGTGCTGGGGGAGGCAGGGGAGTGCTGGAATCTTACATTCGGGAACGGGTTGAGTTTGTGGGACCACGCCTCCCGTGGGGGCTACGTGTTAGTGGTGCAATATTGCGTTGGGGAACGGGTTGCGTTGTTGGACCAGGCCTCCCGTGTGACAAGGACCCAAAGGTCATCTTTAAATTCCAAAAGAAACAGAGAGAAACGCTTCTTTTTAAACGTCGAAGCATCAAATACTGCTTGTGGGATATGATATCATATGATACGATATGATAGAACTTTATTCATCCCCAGAGGGAAACTTGTTAGTGATTTATACAATTAAGGGTGGCGTTTAGTTTAGTTTAGTTTAGTTTAGTTCATTCCGGTGGTGCCGAGATTGTAATGTCCGGACTGTGAGTGAAACGGCTCGCAGTTGTCTGTTTAACACCCTGCGCCTGTAGAATCAGTGAAACATTCCTTGGATCACCTTCTTCATGTTACAGAATGTCGTTGTTCACACTACTGACCGTGTCTCTCCTCCTTGTTAGATCCTCTACTATCAGCAAGCCCTGGTGAGGTCCAGAGTGAAGTCCTCCGTGTCATTAGGAGGGTGAGTATCTCCCTCGCTTACCCCACGACATGTCGACACGTGACGCCTGTCTGGTCAGGAGTAGTCACCCAAAGAATCATACCTTTTTCTGGTCGACGCTGGATTTTCGGCCACCTGCTGCGACTATGACGGGTGCCGGCAAGTTGCCGAAAAAATTGCGTGAGTGGGACAGGCCCTATAGGATGCTGCTGTTTATCGTAGACTGGGCTGCAGCTCATGCATTTGTGGGTCTGCAGATGAGTTTTAAACAATGCAGCGCCAACACGATCGGCTGTGAGTTATAAGGAGAGACTGGATAGGCTGAGCCGGTTTTCCCTGGGGTGACGCAGGCCGAGGGATGACATGTAGAGGTTTATAAAATTATAAGAGGGGCGTTTAGTTTAGTTTAAATACACAGAGCGGAAACAGGCCCTTCGGCCCACTGAGTCTGCGCCGACCAGCGATCCTCGCACATTAACACTATCCCACACACACCAGGGACAATGTCCACCACAGGGGTAAAGGTGAATCGAACAGCACCCTAGATGATGGAAGGACCATTCAGAAGCCTAGTAATGGAGAGGAAGAAGCTGTTTTAGTTGGAAAGTGCAATGGGTTCTTCTCCGTTCCCTCGCAATGATTTTGTGGTTTTCATTGTGCAGTGGCACTGATTTTCACCCAGAGAGTTGTGAATCTGTGGAATTCTCTGCCACAGAAGACAGTGGAGGCCAATTCACTGGGTGTTTTCAAGAGAGCGTTAGATATAGCTCTAAGGGCTAACGGGAATCAAGGGATATGGGGAGAAAGCAGGAGCGGGGTACAGATTTTGGATGATCAGCCATGTTCATATTGAATGGCAGTGCTGGCTAGAAGGGCTGAATGTATTTCTATGTATAGGGCTCTGGTAAGACTACATCTGGAGTAGTGTGTACAGTTTTGGCCTCCTAATTTGAGGAAGGACATCCTTGAGATTGAGGCAGTGCAGCGTAGGTTCACGAGATTGATCCCTGGGATGGCGGGACTGTCACATGAGGAAAGATTGAAAAGACTAGGCTTGTATTCACTGAAGTTTAGAAGGATGAGGGGGTATCTTATAGAAACATATAAAATTGTAAAAGGACTGGACAAGCTAGATGCAGGAAAAATGTTCCCAATGTTGGGCGAGTCCAGAACCAGGGGCCACAGTCTTAGAATAAAGGGGAGGCCATTTAAGACTGAGGTGAGAAAAAACTTTTTCACCCAGAGAGTTGTGACTTTGTGGAATTCCCTGCCAATGAGAGCAGTGGATGCCAAATCAGTGGATGGATTTAAGAGAGAGTTAGATAGAGCTGGTGGAATCAAGGAATATGGGGAGAAGGCAGGCACGGGTTATTGATTGGGGACGATCAGCCATGATCACAATGAATGTCGGTGCTGGCTCGAAGGGCTGAATGGCCTCCTCCTGCACCTATTCTCTATGTTTCTATGTTTCTATTAATGCTATCCCTTGTACCCGTTCCATCAGGGTTCTGAAATACTGTGAGCAGTATTTCACCCACGACCCTATCATGTCAGGCTGCCTGCCCAATAACCCTTGGATTACCGATGACACAACGCTTTGGGAACTCAATGCTCCAATGTAAGTAAGAAAAAACTGCAGATGCTGGTTTAAATTGAAGGTAGACACAAAATGCCGGAGTAACTCTGCGGGACAGGCAGCATCTCTGGAGAGAAGGAACGGGTGACGTTTCGGGTCGCAACCCTTCTTCAGACTGATGTCAGGGAAGAGGGAGATACAGAGATAAGGAAGTGCAAGGTGGGAAAACAGGACAAAGGGGATAGGGATCAGGGACAATGTAGAATAGATTGTCGTTATCTGGGGGAAGGTGACAACAAAGCAAACAGAGATAAAATACAGTCAGAGACAGTCGGAGAACTGGTCGGAGAACTGGGAAAGGGGAGGGATGGGGAGAGAGGGAAAGCAAGGGTTACTTGAAGTTAGAGAAGTCAATGTTCATACCACTGGGGTGTAAGCTGCCCAAGCAAAATATGAGGTGCTGTTCCTCCAGTTTGCGCTGGGCCTCACTCTGACAATGGAGGAGGCCCAGGACAGAAAGGTCAGTGTGGGAATGGGAGGGTAGTTAAAGTGTTTGGCAACGGGGAGAACAGATAGGTTTAGGCAGACTGAGTGGAGGTGTTCAGCGAAACGATGGCCGAGTCTGTGCTTGGTCTAACTTTCCTTTAGTTGGAGGTCAGCAAGGGATGGGCTTCTGGCCCAGCAGCGAGTGCCATGCTCTTACTGCCTTATAACCAGCCTGTCCTTGGTCGCTGCAGGGTGGACAGCCCGACCAAGCTGCGGGTGGAGCGCTGGACATTCGGCTTTGCTGAGCTGATGAGAGATCCCATGGGACGCCTGAACTTCGAGCTCTTCCTGAAGAAGGAATTCAGTGGTATGTGTGTCATAAGGTCATAAGTGATATGAGCAGAATTAGGCCATTCGGCCCATTCCACCATTCAATCGTGGCTAATCCATCTCTCCCTCCTAACCCCATTCTCCTGCCTTCTCCCCATAACCCCTGACACCCGCACTAATCAAGGATCTATCTATGTCAGACTTAAATATATCCACTGACTTGCCCTCCACAGCCTTCTGTGGCAAAGAATTCCACAGATTCACCACCCTGTGACTATAGTTATGTGTGCAGCCAGCCCAGATATTTATAGGCGGGCGAGGGTGTGGGATGCTATGGGAAGCAAGGCGATTTATGTGTGGCTTCAAGTGGTGACTGGTGGTGAGCCTTTGGAGACTGTGGTAGAACAGGTGGTGTAACGATGGGCTGAATGGCCTCGCTCTGCTCTGTGCTTCTTTACGGGAGCTCTCTGAATTGAACGATGCCGCTATGTGTGTCATAAAATCCTAAACCATGAAGTTAAAGATCACAATGCGTGGACAGCGAGTATCTCTAATCTCATGAATTCTGTAAGGACAACTTTCTATTTATTGCCAGAATGCAGCTTGATTTTGTCTAAGCTGCTAATTTGTTCAGTCATAGTGATACAGGTTGGAAACAGGCCCTTCAGCCCAACTCACCCATACCGGCCAACATGTCCCAGCTACACTAGTCCCACCTGCCTGCGCTTGGTCCATATCCCTCCAAACCTGTCCTATCCATGTACCTGTCTAACTGTTTCTTAAACATTGGGCTAGTCCCAGCTTCAACTACCTCCTCTGGCAGCTTGATCCACACCCACCACCCTTTGTGTGAAAAATGTTACCCCTCCGATGCCTATTAAATCTTTTCCCCTTCACCTTGAACCTATGTCCTCTGGTCCTCGATTCCACTACTCTGGGCACGAGACTCTGTGTATCTACCCGATCTACTCCTCTCATGATTTTGCACACCTCAACAAGATCACCCCTCATCCTCCTGCGCTCCAAGGAATAGAGACCCAGCCTACTCAACCTCTCCTGAGAGCTCAGACCCTCTAGTCCTGGCAACATCCTCGTAAATCTCCTCTGAACCCTTTCAAGCTTGACAACATCTTTCCTATAGCATGGTGCCCAGAACTGAACACAATACTCTAAATGATGTTTCACCAACGTCTTATACAACTGCAACATGACCTCCCAACTGTGTGAACCAGTGAACTGATGGGGTTTTTTTACATCATAGTGGAAAACCTGGCTTTCTGGGAAGTTTGTGAAGAATTAAAGTATGGAGATCAGTCAAAGGTCAAGGAGAGAGCAGAGGAAGTTTACAAGTAAGTTGGTGTGACACATCCTTAACACTAGCCCTGTCAATAGATGGTGCCTCTGATTAGCTGGATGTTCCAAGTCGACCTGTATAAAATACACCAACCAATATTTGCTGGGGACAAAGATGCTTGTACTTTTTGAGTCTTGGCTGAAAAAGCAGATCAATTTCTCAAGACATGGTTGCCTTTCACTGAATTTCTGCAACAATGGAATGGTTAAACACAAATTTAAACCCGATGCCCGAGATGGGTGAGGCAGGCTTCACAGTCGCAGCAGGTTGCCGAAACTTTTCAACATGTTGAAAATCCAGCGGCGACCAGAAAAAGGTACGACTCTTTGGGCGACTACAATACAATACAATACAATACAATACAATACAATACAATACAATACAATTTATTTGTCATTTGAACCTCATTGAGGTTCAAACGAAATGTTGTTTCTGCAGTCATACACACAAGAAAGAACCAAGACACAACACAATTTACACAAACATCCATCACAGCGCATCTCCTCCTCGCTGTGATGGAAGGCAAAGACTTATCTCTCCCCTGCACTCCTCGTTCCCCTCCCGATGTCAGAGTCAAAGCCCCCGGAAGGCGATGGTAATTGTCCCGCGGGCAATTAACGCCGCGCCGGGTGATGCAAGGCCGCGCTCCAGGTCTTGTTGTTGGAGTCCCCGGCGTGCGCTAGCAAAGTCCCACAGCAATTCCAAGCCGCGCCGGGAGATGATGTAAGGCCCCGCTCCAGGTACTCTTCAACCCCGCAACTCGGGCGGGAGAAGTCGCCGTTGCGGAAGCCCCGAAAAGCGGTCTCCCACCAGGGACCCGCGGGCTCCCGGTGTTACTGTCCACCAGACCTGCGGTAAGCCTCCGAATCTCCGGGGTCGGGTCGCAGCAGCACGTCACCACAGCTCCACCCGCTCCGAACTCGGCCAGCTCCACGATGGTAAGTAGTTCCGCAGCTCGGCGACTGGAGCCCCAGGTCATTCCGGTTGGAGGCCGCTCCACGGTGCTAGGCCCCAACGACAACGGCGACCCGACAGAGAAAAGGTCGGGTTCTCCGTGCAGGGGAAAGATTTTAAAAGTTTCCCCACCCCCACCCCCACCCTGCTGCGACTGTGACGGGTGCTGATAAGTTGCGGAATAAATCTCGTAAGTGAGACAGGCCCTGAAGGAGTGGATGAGAAACTGGGATAACATAGAACTAGTGTGAAAGGGGTGACCAATGGTTGGCATGGTGGACTAGGGGCCTGTATCACTAAACCATCCCTTGCTCTCCACAATGTGAAAATACCTTCTCTCTTATGAATTCAGGACCTTCCTGGCACAAGGTGCAAGGCGTTGGATAAATATCGATGGCCGGACGATGGAGATCACCGTGAAGGGTCTGCAGCATCCTCATCGCTATGTGCTGGACGCTGCCCAGACACACATCTACATGCTGATGAAAAAGGTCATCCTTTGCTGTTTTCACTGCCTTTCAGTCCCCACCTAGTCCCACCGACTCATTGTCCTTCAGTGCCTGGTCAGCACGAGGTGTGTGTGGGTCCAGTGTCACTTAGTTTCCTCCTCGCACGCTAAACGTGGGAGTAACGTGACGAGGCTAACGGACGAGGAAACAAAAGTAAATAGTTAGTCGCAAGGAGCTGTAGATGCTGGTTTACACTGAAGATGGACACCCAGTAACTCAGCAGGACAGGCAGAAAAATGGGCAACGTTTCGGGTCAAGACTGAAGCCTGAAGAAGGGTCTCGACCCGAAACCTTTCTTCATTCCCCATTATTATTTACCCATCTTATCGTCTTTAGCCATCTCTCCCTCTCGATCTGTGTTTATATTATTTCCTCTTGCACTGTTTCGTCTCATGCTTTATACATTTTTTCTCTAGTTTGCAAAATCCTCTCGTTTGTAAAAATCTTAGCAAAATATTCACCTTTTTTCTCTCCACATAATACCACATAACAGCCAAGGGCACTGTGCCTGATGTTTAATTCCTCTCTGAAATGATCCAGCAAGAATGGGTCCCGATCTGAAACGTCACCCAGCTATTTTCTCCAGAGATGCTGCCTGGCTCGCAGAGTTACTCCAGCTTTTTGTGTCTATCTGCAGTTCCTTTTTATTGCTGCAAGTCATTTATTTGGCTCAGCATCACCCCCTTGAGGGCATTCAGGGAAGGACAGTTAAAGTAAAGGAAGGTACTGCAGATGCTGATTTAAATCGAAGTTGGACACAAAATGCTACAGTAACTCAGAGGTAGACAAAAGTGCAGGAGAAACTCAGCGGGTGCAGCAGCTTCTAGGAAATAGGCAACGTTTCGGGGCGAAACCCTTCTTCAGCACTCAGAGGGACAGGCAGCATCTCTGGGGAGAAGGAATGGGTAATGTTTCGGCTCGAGACCGTTCTTCAGACTGATGTCAGGGGAGTGGGCGGTGCATAGATAAGGATGAGCAAGGTGTGAAAACAGGACAAAGGGAATTGAGTTCAAGGAGAATGTAGAATAGATCGTTGTTAGTTGGGAGAAGGTTACTGGTGACATTGCCTGGGGCGCAGGAATAAAACTCATAATCCCGGCCCCAGCTTTGTCAAGATTCGATTGCAACTCCTGGTTATTCACCACCACGTCTCTTTCTTGATCATTCCGGCAGGACTCGTACCCTCGTTTCCTGAGGTCCCCCATTTACAAGGAGCTGCAAAATGTGGCACTGGTCCCCGAAGAGACGAAGCAAAAGAGGTGAGTGTTGCATGTTCTCATCTCTCCAGCTGGTTCGGGAGAGGTAGAGTGCGGTATAGTGTGACGGCAGAATCCAAGCCCATTCCTTAACAGGGGAGGGAAGTTCAATAGTTATCGCTCAAAGGAGTTGAGGTGCAAACGTGGTCGAGGTAATGCGTCCGTGACGTGGCGGAGATGGGGCTGGTAAAGCCGGAGGGACAGCCCGATGTTCGTGTCCACCTCCATCCCTGGCCCGATCCATCCTCCCCACAGACTCCATCACCCCAGTCCTCTGCTCGCCAGGCTCCACTGGATCATCAGACCAGGCAGCATCTGTGGAGGGAGAGAGGGAAACAAGATTTATAAGTCCCTTCCATCGCAACCGCCGAGTCTGAGGAATGGTCATCAATCCAACTGTGCCTCATTCTCCACAGATGCTGCCCGACCTGCAGTGTATATCCAGCACGCCCTGCTTTAAATTCTAGGTTTCCAGCTTCTGCGGGACGTTAATATAATCTGGCATTCTGCAGCAACAAGGAACTGCAGATGCTGGTTTATGTCAAATTAGACGAAAGCTGCTGGAGTAACTCAGCGGGCCAGGTAGCATCTCTGGAGAGAAAGGATGGGTGACGTTTCAGGTTGGGACCCTTCTTCTGAAAAATCATAGAAACATAGAAAATAGGTGCAGGAGGAGGCCATTCGGCCCTTCGAGCCAGCACCGCCATTCATTGTGATCATGGCTGATCGTCCCCAATCAATAACCCGTGCCTGCCTTCTCCCCATATCCCTTGATTCCACCA
Source organism: Amblyraja radiata (assembly GCF_010909765.2). NCBI lineage: Eukaryota > Metazoa > Chordata > Chondrichthyes > Rajiformes > Rajidae > Amblyraja > Amblyraja radiata. The sequence continues at coordinate 9,509,791 of NC_045981.1, read as the reverse complement.
GCTCCTAGAGCTCTCTCTAACTCTCTCTTAAATCCATCCAGTGATTTGGCCTCCACAACTCTCTGGGTGAAAAAGTTTTTTCTCACCTCACCTTAAATGGCCTCCCCTTTATTCTAAGAAAGGTCCCAACCTGAAACATCACCCATCCTTTTTCTCCAGAGACGCTGCCTGACCAGCTGAGTTACTCCAGCAGCTTGTGTCTAATTTGGGATCATGCTGTGCGTTAGATTGGGGGGGGTGGACTTCCTGGGCATAGAGCTCAGTGGGAGCTGGGGGGGTGGTGGTGGGGATGGGGGGGGTGTGACGCCGGTGGGTTTGATGGCCGCGCGGGTTGCGCTGCATCCTCTCGGCCTCTCAGCGTGCCCGTTGTTTTTGCAGCAACTTCCCCTTCATGCGGCGGCAGAGGCGCTCGAGCCCCAGCCCCGTCATCCTGCGGCAGCTCGAGGAAGAGGCCAGGGCCGCCGCCGCCACCGGAGCCGGCAAGGTGGTCGACATCACGCAGGTGATGAACAGATTAGAACGCAAGCACCAACTCAAACAGGAGCCCCCCAAAGCTGAGGCTCAGTAACCAACACCCCCAGCTCCGCCAGGGTGGGAGGTAGTGGGGGGGGGGGGGGGCAGTAGTCTATAAATTAGACCCAGTCCTTTCAGAGCAAGCAACGCACAAAGTGCCGGAGAACTTGGCGAGTCCAGCAACATCTCCGGAGCGAATGGACAGGTGACGTTTTGGATTGATTCGAGTGGAAAAAACTGGAGAAGAAGAAACTACAGGTTTAAGGTGAAGGGCAAAAGATTGAATAGGAATCTGAGGGGTAACCTTTTTCACACAGTTGTGAAGGGTGGTGGGCGTATGGAACAAGCTGCCAGAGGAGGTAGTCGAGGCTGGGACTATCCCAATGTTTAAGAAGCAGTTAGACAGGTACATGGATAGGACAGGTTTGGAGGGATATGGACCAAGCGCTGGCAGGTGAGACTAGTGTAGCTGGGACATGTTGGCCGGTGTGGGCAAGTTGGGCTGAAGGGCCTGTCTCCACGCTGTATCACTCTGTGACTCTAAGAGGAACGCTGCCTGCCCCACTGAGTCACTTCAGCGAGTTGTTTGGTGTGTTTTTAGCTCGGGATTCTGGCATCTGCAGCCTCTTGTGTCGGTTTTCAGAGTGAGATTAAGGCAACACTTCTACGCGCAGAGTGGGGAGGAGGCGGATGAACGTTACCCAAAGCCCACTGAACCGAGAATTCAAATCTTAGCTTGGCCTAGCAAGATGGACAGTGGGCAGATAGGAATCAGATACAGGCAAGTTAGTAAACACATCTGCCATCTGTGGAATCCATGAATACAATGGTACGTGGGTAGCAGGGAACTGTAATAAACTGATATTGAGGTGGCCAGGGAGTTATTTACAGTATGATACGGGTAGCTATGGATGAGGTGACACACAGTCTCATATTTCACTTGGGCGACTTACAGCCCAGCGGTATGAATATTGATTTCTCCAACTTCAGGTAACCCCGGCATTCCCTCTCTCTCTCTCTATCCCTCCCCCACCCAAGTCACACCAGCTTCTCGTTCTCACCCAGCAAACAGCTAACAACGGCCTGTTTCCTTTACCATCGGTACTTTTTTGCACATCTTTCATTCATTGTTCTTTATCTCTCCACATCGCCCTCTATATCTCTCGTTTCCATTACACTGACTCAGTCTGAAGAAGGGTCTCGACCCGAAACATCACCCATTCCTTCTCTCCAGCGATGCTGCCTGTCCCGCTGAGTCACTCCAGCATTTTGTGCCTGTGTAAGGTGACGTAATATTTTATATATATATATATATAAATATAGTGACACAAGGATTATTTTAAGGGACTTTATTTAACATGGGTGTTAGGAAGCTGAATTCAGTTACACACAATGGGGAAGCCATATGTAAAATCACACTCAGTTAGTTGGGGAGCTATTAATAAGGCAACTCACAGGTAGCTAGGCAGCTTAATATCAGGTAACAGCAAGGTAGTTTGGAAACTATATAATAAAGTGATCTATATATACAGGTAGACAGGAAGAGGGGGAGAGTTTATAAGGTAACACTCAGATAGTCAGGGATTGATAGATAAGGCGCACAAGTAATTAGAGAATTATATATAAAATACAACGGCAACAGGGCTGATTGTGTGTAGCCTGGTACAGTGGAGTAATGTATAGGAAGGAACTGCACATGTTGGTTTAAGCTGAAGATGGACACTAAAAGCTGGAGTAACCCAGCGGGACAGGCAGCATCTCCGGAGAGAAGGAGTGAGTGACGTTTCGGGTCTGGAGAAGTTTTCCCGACCCATTCCTTCTCTCCACAGATGCTGCCTGTCCCGCTGAGTTACTCCAGCTTTTTGTGTCTATTCACAGCGGAGTAATTGTGGATTCAGGGAACAAACTGCAGGCACAGCAGGCTCCAACAGTTCACCTGCAGTGCTCGATGTTGAAATGTGTTCTTGCCGTTATAATTTCTAAAGTTTAAGGAAGATGTTAGTTCAGTTCAGTCCAATTTAGTTAGTCACGTGTACTGTGGTACAGTGAAAAGCTTTTGTTGCGTGCTATCCAGTCAGCAGAAAGACAATATATGATTACAATCCACTCAAAGAATGGGTCGACTGGGCTTATATTCACTGGAATTTAGAAGGATGAAAGGGTTTTCTTATAGAAACATATAAAATTCATAAGGGATTGGACAGGCTAGATGCAGGAAAAATGTTCCCCATGTTTGGGGGAGTCCAGAACCAGGGGTCACCGTTTACGAATGAGGGGTAGGCCATTTAGGGCTGAGATGAGGAAAAACTTTTTCACCCAGAGAGTTGTGAATCTGTGGAATTCTCTGCCTCAGAAGGCAGTGGAGGCCAATTCACTGGATGTTTAGATATCGATAGATAGAGGGAGTTAGATATAAGTCTTAGGGCTAACGGAATCAAGGGATACATGGAGAAAAAGCAGGAACGGGGTACTGATTCTGGATGATCAGCCGTGATCATATTGAATGGCTGTGCTGGCTCAAAGGGCCGAATGGCCAACTCCTGTCTATGTTTCTATGTTCTAATTACAGTGTTTCGATATATGAAAAGGGGATAACGATTAGTTCAAAGCAAAACCAGCAAAGTCCGATCAAGGATAGTCTGAGGGTCACCAATGAGGAAGTTAGCAGGTCAGGAGTGTTAGGCACTGATTTTACGCTCCGACACCTTCACGATGGTGCAGCGTGCTTTCTGTGAGTGGCTGCTGACACGGGGCTGTGAGATGTGACTGCGTCCCTCGTCACAGGGCTCCAGGGTCTACTGCAGTGAAGCCGGGAGCGGTGGAGTGCAGCGATTGCATTTCCACACAGAGGGTGCTGGGCGTATGGAACAAGCTGCCAGAGGAGGTAGCTGAGGCTGGGACTACCCCAAAGCTTAAGAAACAGTTGGACAGGTACATGGATAGGACAGGTTTGGAGGGATATGGACCAAACGCAGGCAGGTGGGACTAGTGTAGCTGGGACATGTTGGCCGGTGTGGTCAAGATGGGCCGAAGGGCCTGTTTCCACGCTGTATCACTCTATGATTCTAATGGGAGGGGGCTTGGCTCTGGGAACATCATCTCCATCTCTCCCATATCAAACCTTTCACCAGGACAGCCGACCCCTGATTACAGTGTCTGCCTTTACTTAAAGTAACACACAGCCCTGCCCTGGGTACACGGAGCATGACACAACCAGCCCCACAGGAATGTTCCTTGGGGGAGTAACCTAGGGAACAACAGTCTGACACAGGACTGACCCAGTCCTACAGCACATCCACGGTTCATAAGGTCATAAGTGAAAGGAGCAGAATTAAGCCATCAAGTCTACTCCGCCATTCAATCATGGCTGATCTATCTCTCCCTCCCAACCCCATTCTCCTGCCTTCTCCCCGTAACCTCTGACACCCGTACTATTCAAAAATCTATCTATCTCTGGCTTAAATATATCCACTGACTTGGCCTCCACAGCCTTCTGTGGCAAAGAATTCCACAGATTCACCACCCTCTGACTAAAGAAATTTCTCCTCATCTCCTTCCTAAAAGAACGTCCTTGAATTCCGAGGCTGTGACCTCTTGTCCGAGACTCTCCCACTAGTGGAAACATCCTCTCCACATCCACTCTGTACAAGTCTTTCACTATTCTGCACGTTTCAATGAGGTCCCACCTCATTCTTCTAAACCCCAGCGAGTACAGGCCCAGCGCCGACAAACGCTCACATGGCCACAAACTGTACATCTTATGTGTTCGAAGACCGGAATTCCACCAAGCGGTCGTCCTGTGAGGCGTGATGGGTGGATTCTCAGCCAGTGTTCTTGGTCGATCACTCCAGCTGCTGTTCGTTTAATGAATAAAGTGGTGTAAGTCATTGCACATCTGCTTGGTGTCTTTCTGTTGCATCTGGTCGCATGTTGCCATCTCGTGCCGAGCTCTGGGCTGCTCAATGTGGTGTTGTGTGTTGCAATGTAAATCGCCAAGTGTGTCCTCATTAGGGTTGCCAACTTTCTCACTCCCAAATAAGGGACGAAAGGTCAAGATACGGGACAAATCCCCGAAGGCAATTCGTTGACTGACTTGGCCGTGGCTGGGTGGATGATGAGTTGGCCCGGGCGCTGGACAGCACACAAAGCCCAGCCGGCGGGCCAGCTGAGGAGTTTCGGCCCGGGCCGCGCAATGTCACACGCGTCCCATCCATGAACCGATGAAAGGGAGGGGTGGTGGTCGCGGCGGTCCAAAAGCTGGCCGGGCTGCCGACCGACGGGGCCACGGGCGAGGCGACTGCTGCTGCCGCTGCACTCCATGGGCTGCACTACATCGGGACGGGTGAGGCGGGGCCGGTGCGGCGCTTCGACCAGACAGTCCCCTCGACCCGAGTAGTAGCAGCCAAATACGGGACAAGGGCGGTCCCGTACGGGACAAACCAATTTAGCCCAATATACGGGATGTCCCGGCTAATACGGGACAGTTGGCGACCCTCGTCCGCGTCCTCACCGCGTCCGTCACACATCAGGTCATCGTCACCGCCAAACTCATCGAGCGTCTGCAACACGAACGGATGATAAGTTGGGGCTCGAAATACGCACTGAGTTCCCTCCGCACGACCTCCCACTTTCCACGGGATCACTGCTTGTCTCAGCTTGTCTAATAGTTCACCACTGTGACAAACCTCCCACTCTGCAGGCAGCTTGTTACTGAGGCCTGAATAACAAGCACCTTGTTAGTTGACTCATTGTAGAGTAACTCAATCACCATGGTCATGAGGTCACAAGTGATGGGAGCAAAATTAGGCCATTCGGCCCATCAGGTGCACTTCGCCGTTCAATCATGGCAGGTCAGTCTCTCTCTCTCCCAACCCCATTCTCTGCCTCAGAGGGTGGTGGACGCTGGTTCTCTGGATACTTTCACGAGATAGCTAGATAGGGCTCTTAAAGGAAGTGGAGTCAGGGGATATGGGGAGATGATAGAACTTGTAGAAGAATGGGTATGACAGTTTGATCCAGATAAGCCCGAGTTGGAAGGGACTGGCAGATCCACTTTCTGCTTCGATGTTTTCTCCGCATTCAGTTTTTTCATTCTCAACTGTCCTCTGCACCTTGTCTGTGAGACCATATTCTGCATGAGGATTTTCTGACCATCTGTATCTGTCCTTCCAAGTTTGGTCCTGAGAGTGTATCGCCTTGTGCTTTCCAGACACCCGCGACTAGGTGTTTAAAATATCCTGTCCCAAACACTTCCTTTAACCTTTGCCCTTCTCACCTTAAAGCTATTCCTGTATATCTTCAAGAAAGAACTGCAGATGCGGCAAAAAATCGAAGGTAGACAAAAATGCTGGAGAAACCCAGCGGGTGAGGCAGCATCTATGGAGCGAAGGAAATAGGAGACTCCTTCTCGACCCGAAACGTCGCCCATTCCTTTTCTCCAGAGATGCTGCCGTTGAGTTACTCCAGCATTTTGTGTCTACCTTCGATTTTACCCGCATCTGCAGTTCTTTCTTACATATAGTTTTATAAAGCCGCAATATGACTTCCTGGCTCTTATGCTCGATGCCCCGGCCAATAAAGACTAGCATAATGAAGGCATTCTTTATCACTCTATTTTTTACAACTTTAACACTCTATGCTTTGCCACTTTCAATGCTCTATGGACTTAGACCCCAAGATTCCTCTGTATATCAATGTTGTAAAGGGTTTTAACGTTAACTGTAAACATCCCCCTCACATTCGACCTAAAGTGCAACATCTCGCACCTTCTTGGATTAAACACCACCTGCCCTTTCACATATTCTGAACATCTCCCCATGGTGAAGGGGACAGTCATTAAAATGTTGCTGGAATTGAAAGGCCAAGCTCGGATGTTCATGGTTCCATCGAGGAGGGCCTGGCTGGGTTAGATTGGGAGCAACCACTTGCAGGTATGTCTACAGCTGCAGATGGGGCAGCACACAAAAGCGGGATAGCAAGCGTTTAGTTGAGAGATACGGGGCAGAAACAGGCCCTTCGGCCCAACAAGCCCGTGATGCACAGGGATAAATTACAGAAGCCAATGAACCTACAAACTTGCACGTCTCTTGGAGTGTGGGAGGAAACCAAGGCACCCGGAGAAAGCCCACGCGGTCACGGGGAGAACGTGCAAACTCCGTACAGACAGCACCCGTAGCCTGGATCGAACCCGGATCACCGGCGCTGTGAAGCAGCAACTCTCCCGTTGCGCCACCGTGCCGCGAACTTGTACCTGCCAGGGGAAAAGGAGGGAAGCAAGTGCTCTCAACGTGGAAGGATATAGAGGCTTGGATAAGGAGAGAATGGAAGCATTTGACAGGCACAGGCACCTACCTACAGAGAGGCCAGTTCAGTGTATGAGTAGGGAGACTGGATAGGCTTAACTCCCTGGAGGCTGAGGTGATCTTAGAGTGGTATACAAAATGAAGAGTGGCATAGATAAGGTGAATGGTCATGTGTAGGAAGTAAGTGCAGATGTTGGTTTAAACCGAAGATAGGCACAAAATGCTGGAGTAACTCAGCGGGACGTTCCGGGTCGAGACCCATTCCCCCGTTCCTTATCTCCAGAGATGTTGCCTGTCCCGCTGAGTTACTCCAGCATTATGTGTCTACCTACGATTTATTTTACCAGCATCTACAGTTCCTTCCACTACACGCTATCCTTAGATTTCAGCCTTGGTTAAGATCAGCCCGTAGCGAGGGACAGAGGTCAACTTTGGGTCTGGAGGGCGATGTCAACTCAATGGATGATTGGGAGTTAGGTCGAACACTACCCCTTCACCAAGTCTCCCAGACGGGCCCAGATAACAGCTGCCGCGATATTGCACACGAGCTCTGCACCTAGGCGTGGATTGGACCATGGGGGACACACAACAAAGAGACAAGCCCATCATCATCTCGAAGGTTGACACAAAAAGCTGCAGTAACTCAGCGGGACAGGCAGCATCTCTGGAGAGAAGGAATGGGTGACGTTTATGGGTCAAGACCCTTCCTCAAGCCCGACCCAAAACGTTACCCATTCCCTCTCTCCAGAGATGCCGCCTGTCCCGCTGAGTTACTCCAGCATTTTGTGTCTTATCTTCGATGTAAACCGGAGTCTGCAGTTCCTTCCCACACATACAGGTCTGCAAATGTGGTCTCATCAACGTGACCCCGGTGATGTTACTTGAGTGGGACGCAGAAGCCCTCGACCGTCTTGTGTACAACGGCAGTTACTTAAAGATAGCGGAGTCAGGGGATATGGGGAGAAGGCAGGAACAGGGTACTGATTGGGGTGATCAGCCATGATCACAGTGAATGGCTCAAAGGGCCAAATGGCCTACTCCTGCACCTATTGTCTATTGTCTATTGTCTACTCCTCTCAAAAGCCATGTCGACGCATCATGGAAATAGTTTTATCATCAAAAGGCAATAAGTTTTGAATTTGTGGGTTTTTTGACTGATCTTTGTTATTCTCTAGCATTTGTCTTTTCTCTTGTAGATATGTAGGTTCACTGCACCTGTTGCCAACCTGACAGTGTACACTGGATTGTGCAGCTCACCTTGTTTCCCAAGCCCTTTCTCCTCTGACCTGGGCAATGTGGACCTTTCCCGCTACTCACCCAGATACGTCCCGTTGCCCAACAGCGCCCCCCGCTCCTCACCCATCGGTGACGCCGTGGTCGCCAACCCAACACCGCACGGAAGGTGGAAGCCAAACACTGCCGTCTCCAGTCAGTTGCCCTCAGCTGCTGAAAGCTCAGAGTTGACGTCTGGGGGCCACGACCAGAGACCGTCGCCCATGGCAACCAAGCCCCCTCCGAAATCCAAGGTGGCCGCGTCCCTCAGCAGGTTTCTGAAACGGGGTTGCAGCAACTCGCCCGTCTTTGCCACGCTGTCGCCGAGGAGCATCTCACTGAGCAGCGGCAAGGTCCAACCCTTGAACGGTGACGAGAAACGACCACAGCTAAAGCCAAGGCGAGTGTCCAAGTAAGCAACTGCTTCTCCTTCATCCACTGTTTAAGAAGGGCCTCGATCCAAAACCTCACCAATTCATTCCCTCCATAGATCCTGCCTCACCCACTGAGTTTCTCCAGCATTTTTTTGTCTACCTTGCACTGTTTAACCTTTTAGTATAGCCACAGATTAAAGAATGGCTCTTCGGGTTAACGGAATCAAGGGATATGGGGAGAAAGCTGGAACAGGGTATTGATTTTGGATGATCAGCCACGATCATATTGAATGGCGGTGCTGGTTAGAAGCCGAATGGCCTACCCCTGCACCTAGTTTCCATGCTTCTATGACTGGGCTTATATTCACGGGAATTTAGAAGGATGAGGGGAGATCTTATAAAGGTCTATATCTTATGGACTCTGGCCTTAGCTGCCAGAAACAAAATAAAAATCTTAAGGGATTGGACAGGCCAGATGCAGGAAAAATATTCCCTATGTTGGGGTGAGTCCAGAACCAGGGGTCACAGTTTAAGAATAAGGGGTAAGCCATTCAGGACTGAGATGAGGAAAAACTTTTCCACACAGAGAGTTGTGGATCTGCGGAATTCTCTGCCACAGAAGGCAGTGGAGGCCAATTTGTTGGATGTTTTCAGGGGAGAGTTAGATATAGCTCCTGCACCTATTGTCTCTAAATTAAACTAAACTAAGCAACTTATCCTGAATGGGCTCTGGGGTATACATACCTCAAGCGTTTGTTCTCTCTGATTTCTGTTCCTGCAGCTTTTTCCAAATAAAGGTCGATGGCCCATCCGATTGCAGAATTTATCCCATCGACTCTGAGGAGGAGGCGGAGAAGGAGGTGAACCAGCACAGCGGCAGAGACTCCACGAAGCAGCTCATCTGTCCTTGGGAGCAAGTGGTGGAGGAAAGCAAAGCTGGGTGAGGAGCGGTGGGCTTGAGGCCCATGGACCCCTGACATGCCCAAGATCTCCAGCGGCTTTCACGTTGGTAGAAGCAAGCCGAGTTCTGCAGCTTCATTGGCGACTAGTTCAAAGGACCAGCCAGGCACGGAGGCAGACAAAAATGCTGGAGAAACTCAGCGGGTGAGGCAGCATCTATGGAGCGAAGGAATAGGTGACGTTTCGGGTCGAGGCCCGAAACATCACCTATACCTTCGCCCCATAGATGCTGCCTCACCCGCTGAGTTTCTCCAGCATTTTTGGCTACCTTCGATTTTTCCAGCATCTGCAGTTCTTTCTTAAACAGCCAGTAACGGAGCATCATTTATGTCTCTAATCTTGCAATCACCTCTGCGTTTAACAATTGTAAACCTTCAAGTTTTATTCCGCTCGATAGAGCAGCTTCTGCTCCTAAATTTAGTTCACCTGGGATGACCAAACTGCAGGCCACATCTTTGGTCACACTCTCACTGAAGTAAAACAGTTGTTAAACACTTTAACTCCCCCTCCCATTCCCACACTGACCTCTCTGCCCTGGGCCTCCTCCATTGTCAGAGTGAGGCTCAGCGCAAATTGGAGGAACAGCACCTCATATTTCGCTTGGGCAGATTACACCCCAGCGTTGGAACATTGACTTCTCACACTTGCTTTCCCTCTCTCTCCATCCCTCCCCATTCCCAGTTCTCCAACTAGTCTGACTGTCCTCGTTTACATTTTATCTCTGTTTGCTTTGTTGTTACCTTCTCCCAGCTAACAGTGATCTATTCTACATTTTCCTGATCCCCATCCCCTTTGTCACGTTTTCACATCTTACCTTTCCTTATCTCTGTATCTCCCTCTCCCCTGATTTAGTCTGGAGACCCGAAACGTCACCCATTCCTTCTCTCCTGAGATGTTGCCTGTCCCGCTGAGTTACTCCAGTATTTTGTGTCTATCTTCGGTTTAAGCCAGCATCTGCAGTTCCTTCCTACAATAAAACAGTTGCACTTGTAGAATGTTTAAGGGAAGAACGAAAAGCAAATAAAATCCGGCAGACTCTGGAAATCTGAAATAAAACAGAAACTGTTGGAAACACTCATCATGTGTAAGAAGGAACTGCAGATGCTGGTTTAACCCAAAGATAGACACAAAAAGCTGGAGTAACTCAGCGGGACAGGCAGCATCTCTGGAGAGAAGGAATGGGTGATGTTTCAGGTCGGGAAGAAGGGTCCCGACCCGAAACGTCACCCATTCCTTCTCTCCAGAGATGCTGCCTGTCCCGCTGAGTTACTCCAGCTTTTTATGTCCACCTTCTGAAACGCTCATCAGATCAGGCAGCGTCTGTGGAGAGATAAAGAGAGTCGACATTTCATCAGATGATAGGTCAAGAACCCGAAGAGTTGATTCTGTTTCTGTCTCCATTCTGACCAGTCAGGTATTTCCAGCTTAAGATAAAACGCATAATCATCAATAGCTTCTTTGCTATTTCAGCCAGAAAACAATACTGTGTGTGTTAAAGGATGAGAAAATAGAGACACACAAGGAACTGCAGGTGCTGGAATCCCAAGGAAAACATCTGACTACTGGAGGAACTCAGCCGGTCAGGCAGCATTTGTGGAGTGAAATAGAGTTTGCGTCGGGAGGTCATGTATCAGTTGTATAAGTCGTTGGTGAGGCCTCATTTAGAGTATTGTGTTCAGTTCTGGGCACCATGTTATAGGAAAGATGTTGTCAAGCAGGAAAGGGTACAGAGAAGATTTACGAGGATGCTGCCAGGACTAGAGGGTGTGAGCTATAGGGAGAGGTTGAGTAGGCTGGGTCCCTATTCCTTGGAGCGCAGGAGGATGAGGGGTGATCTTATAGAGGTGTATAAGATCATGAGAGGAATAGATCGGGTAGACTCACAGAGCCTCTTGCCCAGAGTAGGTGAATAGGTTTAAGGTGAAGGGGAAAAGATTTAATAGGAATCTGAGGGGTAACTTTTTCACACAGTTGTGAAGGGTGGTGAGTGTATGGAATGAGCTGCCAGAGGAGGTAGTTGAGGCTGAGACTATCCCAACATTCAAGAAACAGTTAGACAGGTACATGAATAGGACAGGTTTGGAGGGATATGGACCAAATGCTTGCAGGTGGGACTGGTCTAGCTGGGACATGTTGGCCAATGTGGGCAAGTTGGGCTGAAGGGAATGTTTCCACGCTGTATCACTCTATGACTCTTCTTCAGTCTGATGCTGCCTGACTCACTGGGTTCCGCTAGCTGATGAAGGATGTTTCTACCCTGGGCTGTCTAATCACAGTCAATAGATCACCTCCATATTTCAACAGAGTGGAGAACATGAACATATGCTGCTAATGACAATGTAACGATGCTCGGATTCTTATAACCTTTGTTTTAGCTAAACTTGGAACACTTGGATTTATAGACACAAAATTGGGGTAAATCTGCAGGACAGGCAGCATCTCTGGAGGGAAGGAATAGGTGAATGGGTCTCGACCCGAAACGTCACCCATTCCTTCCTTCCAGAGATGCTACCTGTCCTGCTGAATTACCCCAACATTTTATGTCTATCTTCGGTTTAAACCAACATCTGCAGTTCCTTCCTACGCCCTCGGACTTATTCTATATATCTTCTTCTTCTTGCTTGTGGCGTGCACAGTATAAACTTGTAGGACAACTTGTTCTATTTGATCTTATTTGATTGTGCATGCCGGGTTGATTGCATCCGTCGAAACAGGGCGGACCATGTGAAGATTGCAATCTCCCACCCCATTCTATATATAAGGATGTGTGTATATCAGTTATGTTGTAGTTTACCTTTCTACTTTTATATGGAAACAGTGAAACATGCCGCCTGTTAATCCATCGGTACATTCAATGGTCCAGGTGTCTTTCTGATGTAATATGTACAAGAGTTTGTGCACATCTTTACTAAAGAGGAAACAAAAACTTCTGCAGTCTCTCTTGCAGACTTGATTTTTATCTAATTGTGTTTTTGCAAGAATGCTCAGTTTCTTTTATACAGTCTTTTTTTTCTTTTAGCTTATCTTGCACAATCTTTGTCATTTATGTGTGGTTTGTATTTTTGTGTGTTGGTCTGAGTCTACGTGCCTCAGATGCTGCTGCAAACAAGATTTTCATCTGCAGAAAAAAGGGTCTCGACCCGAAACGTCACCCGTTCCTTCTCTCCAGAGATGCCGCCTGTCCTGCCGAGTTACTCCAGATTTTTGTGTCTATCTTCGGTTTAAACCAGAATCTGCAGTTCCTTCCTACACATGTACCTGTCCAACTGTTTCCTAAACGTTGGGATAGTCCCAGCCTCAACTACTATAACTGTACCTGGCCTTGGTTGTGAAGATGGCAAATGTCTTGAATGTTGTGGTCCAGATAGACAATAGACAATAGGTGCAGGAGTAGGCCATTCGGCCCTTCGAGTCAGCACCACCATTCAATGTGATCATGGCTGATAAAACTTGTTCTGCAAAAAAGCTTTTCCAAAGTAGCAAATGTTCTGTTGCAAATGGTGTCAACATACTTCACAGGAAGTTCACGCTGAATATGTATTCACCAAATGCACACAAAGGTTACAACTTTCACATCAAGCCACATATAAAATGAATGTAGGCAGCAAACCACATATATATGTTTTTTTAGTCAAGATAAAATACTTTTATTTTAGGCTTCATTTACTCATACTTGTTTTCATATACAATCGAAGTCTGGAAAATAAATGTTTCATTTAAACTCAGGGTTTTGCGGCCAAGATGTGGTGGGGGCAGGAAATGGTTGCAGGAACCCACTACTGAGCTGTCAACAATTGGCCTGTAGCATGAAACGTCGACTCTCTTTATCTCTCCACAGATGATGCCTGATCTGATGAGTATTTCTGAAGGTAGACATAAGAAGCTGGAGTAACTCAGCGGGACAGGCAGCATCTCTGGAGAGAAGGAATAGATGACGTTTCGGGTCTTCAGACTGAATCAGGGAAGAGGGAGGTACAGAGATAAGGAAAAGTAAGGTATGAAAACAAGACAAAGGGGATGGAGTTCAAGGGAAATGTAGAATAGATCACCGTTAGCTGGGAGAAGGTAACAACAAAGCAAACAGAGATAAAATGTAAACGAGGACAGTCAGACTAGTCGGAGAACTGGGAAGGGGGAGGGACGGAGAGAGAGGGAAAGCAAGGGTTACTTGAAGTTAGAGAAGTCAATATTCATACCGCTGGGGTGTAAGCTGCCCAAGCGAAATATGAGGTGCTGTTCCTCCAATTTGCGCTGAGCCTCACCTTGACAATGGAGGAGGCCCAGGACAGAGAGGTCAGTGTGGGAATGGGAGCAGGAGTTAAAGTGTTTAACAACTGTTTTACTTCAGTGAGAGTGTGACCAAAGACGTGGCCTGCAGGTTGGTCATCCCAAGTGAACTAAATTTAGGAGCAGAAGCTGCTCTATCGAGCGGCATAAAACTTGAAGGTTTACAATTGTTAAACGAAGAGGTGATTGCAGGATTAGAGACATAAATGATGCTCTGTGCCTGGGTAGACAAAAATGCTGGAGAAACTCAGCGGGTGAGACAGCATCTATGGAGCGAAGGAAATAGGCAAAGTTTTGGGTCGAGACCCTTCTTCAGACTGATGTGAGGGTGGGAAGAAGAAAGGAAGATGCGGAGACAGTGGGCTGAGGGAGAGCTGGGAGGGGGAGGAAGGGAGAAAGCAGGGACTACCTGAAATTGAAGAAGTCAATGTTCATACCGCTGAGGTGTAAATTGCCTAAGCGAAATATGAGATGCTGCTCCTCCAATTTGCGTTGGGCCTCACTCTGGCCATGGAGGAGGCCCAGGACAGAAAGGTCGGATTCGGAATGAGAGGGTGAGTTGAAGTGCTGTGCCACCGGGAGATCAGGCTGGTTATTGCGAACTGAGTGTAGGTGGGAGTGGCGGCGCCTAACCGCAGCGGCTCGACTACAGTCGTCTGTCTTTTTTTATTTTTTTGTCTTGTTAAATGTATGTCTTGAGTTAGTTTTTATTTATTTTTTTAGCTGTGTATATGTGGGGGGTGGTGGGGGTGCTGTGGGGGAAACCGTTTAAAATCTCTTCCCTGTGCGGGGACCCGACTATTCCCTGTCGGGTCTCGGATGTCGTTGGGCCTAACATCGTGGAGCCGGCGGCGACCTCCGGCCGGGACTAACCTGGGGGCTCCAGTTGCAGAGCCTGCGGAACGGACATCGCGGAGCTGGCCAACTTCGGAGCGGGAAGAGCTGTGGTGGCGCGCGGCTGCGACCCGACTTTGGAGTTCGGAGGCACCGGCCGCAGACCCGGTGGACAGGAACATCGGGAACTCGCAGGTCCCTGGTGGGAGACCGCTTTTCCGAGCTCCGCATCGGCGACTTCTCCCGCTGGAACCGCGGGTTTAAAGGACATGGAGCCGGGGCCTAACATCGCCCGGCGTGGCTTAAACGGCCTAAGGACTTACCATCGCCCGCCGGGGGCTTTAACATCGGAGCCCCAGTTCGCCTCGACACTGCAGTTGGACTGCTGAACCACGGGGGAAGGAACAAGGGGAAGAGATAAAGTCTTTGCCTTCCATCACAGTGAGGAGATGTTGGAGACTCGCTGTGATTGATGTTTATGTAAACTGTGTTAAGTGTGGGTCTTGGTTTGTTTTGTAATGTAAAAAAACTGTAGAAATGATATTTCGTTCAAACCTAGGTTTGAATGACAATAAATAGCATTCTATTCTAGGTGTTGTGCGAAGCGATCGCCAAGCCAGCACTTGGTCTCACCGAGGTTGATCATACGCTGAATAATCCAACCAGATTTTTGTTTGGAAGTGGAATGAAATAATAAAAATTGCATTCATTGCAAGTGTAAAAAGAGATAAGATAATGTATTGTAATTTTGCCGCATGTCATTGTGGTATATCATGTCTTGATTGGTGAATATGTTTAGTTTGTGACTTTATTTGAAGCAGAAATAATATGTGAATGCTTCATTGAGCATAATTCCGACTGGTAACTACGCACTTCGTCCGAGCACATTATCGCACGTGTCATGCAAGCTGTCTTAAATGACCACCTAAACTGTCATTTGGCAACCTAAAAAGCTGCTGCCGGGCTGGCAACAGGGAAAAAAAGTTGTGAGAGCCCTGACCCCCTTTTCCCAACTTGCCACCATTTAGACAATAATCTGCCTTTCTGTTTTTGCCACCAAAGTGGATAACCTCACATTTATCCACGTTAAACTGCATCTGCCCACTCACCCAAACTGTCCCAGTCACCCTGCATCCTCATAGCATCCTCCTCACAGTTCACACTGTCATCTGCAAATTTGCTAATGTTACTTTTCATCCCTTCATCTAAATCATTAATATAATCATTAACGTATAATATATATTGTAAATAGCTGCGGTCCCAGCACCGAGCCTTGTGGTTCCCCCACTTGTCACTGCCTGACATTCTGAAAGGGACCCGTTAATCCCTACTCTTTGTTTCCTGTCTGCCAACCCATTTTCTATCCATATCAGCACTCTACCCCCAATACCATGTGCTCTAATTTTGCCCACTAATCTCCGATGTGGGACCTTATCAAATGTTTCCCGTCAAATAGCCTAATTAAATGTCCAATGACGGGGGGGGGATAAGATTAATCCAGGCTGACCCATTCTGAACATAGTTTTTAATACCAATATAACAACAAAAGATCGAGAGACTTATTTTCCGTTATAACTTATATCTAACTTATTTTCCGTTCTGAGATATCAGATCAAATTAAGTTGGTTTGTGGGGCTAAAGAAACTACATAACGACACATTTATTGTTGTTTTTTATTGTATTGTATTGTATGTATGACTGCTGCAATTTCGTTCAGACCGGTCTGAATGACAATAAAGGCTATCTAATCTAATCTAATCTAAAAAACTGGGATAACTCCGTGGGACAGGCAGCATCCCTGGTGAGAAGGAATGAGTGACGGTTCGGGTCGAGACCCCTTCTTCAGACCACATGGTAAAGAAACCACAGTCACTTGAAAGAAAGAGTTCAAACACATAAGGCGATCGGCAAGAGAAAGAGCAAACCAGAACAGGAGATGAGAGCACCAGCATAAACACGAAAACTGGAGTTCTGTCTAATTATTTATGCATTTTAGTTCATTTCTCGCCCCCACATGCTGCCTGACCCGCTGAGTTCCTCCAGCACTTTGTCTTTTTGTAGTATGTTCAATGAACTGCTTTCTTACTCTTTTCTAGTTCCCGAAATGCATGTAGGACCTCACGCCTTCTGCAGATATATTCTGTGCAGTACTTCCCACATTTACATTGTCAAAATACTAAAAGGACTTTTACAATAAACTTACATAGCAGCAGCAGCAGCAGCAGCATTAAATCCATGGTGATAGCTCTCAACATTTTGACACGATGATATATAGTCCAGTGAGTGTGTTTTACTGTTTTGCTGAAAAAGAGACTTCGCAGTACGCCTATACGCAAGGAACAAAAGTGAAAGAAGAAAATAGATTATCATATTTCTTCAAACAAAGATAGAAAACCTAACTCATAAGCGTGAACATAGTTTAAGTTGTTTCCAAACTCCTTCCGAAACCTTGATCTAGAGCATCACTCAGCACTGCACATCAAGCCAATTAATCAGTCTGAAGAAGGGTTTCGGCCCGAAACGTTGCCTATTTCCTTCGCTCCATAGATGCTGCTGCACCCGCTGAGTTTCTCCAGCACTTTTGTGTACCTAAGCCAATTAATCAAGCGGCTTTGAAGTGTGGAGACCCACGCAGGTCACGGGGAGAACGTACAAACTCCATACAGACAGGGTCTCTGCCGCTGCATTTTGCTGTGAGGCAGCAACTGTACCACTGCGCCACCGTGACCCACACGATGTTGGGGTCGTCTGTTAGTATTAAAATACTGCTCGGAAGGAACTGCAGATGCTGGTTTCAACCGGAGATAGACACAAAATGCTGGAGTAACTCAGCGGGACAGGCAGCATCTCTGGAGAGAAGGAATAGCTGACATTTCGGGTCGAGACCCTTCTTCAGTCTGACGTTCTTAGTGCTAATGGAATCAAGGGATATGGGGAGAAAGCAGGAACGAGGAACTGATTTTTTATGATCAGCCATGATCAGATTGAATGGTGGTGCTGGCACGAAGGGCCAAATGGCCTCCTCCTGTACCTATGTTTCTATGACCCGAAACGTCACCCATTCCTTCTCTCCAGAGATGCTGCCTGTCCCGCTGAGTTACTCCAGCATTTTGTGTCTGTCTTTGGAATCAATGCTGGGTGATTCATGGCGTCCGCACTTGCAGTTAAGTCCTTGCAGAACTGACAGCTCCTGATGGCTGTCGTCTTTGTCCCATTGAAGCGGGTGAACTGAAGAGCAATGCAGGAACCAAGGCCAGACCGACCACTAGTGTCGTGGCTTGAGTATCATTTGAACAAATCACACGGTGAATAGCAACTTGAACGGACAAGTCGTGTCAATGCTCTACTGTGAACTTTCTGCAGCTTATTTAGTTTAGTTTAGAGATACAGTGCGGAAACAGGCCCTTCGGCCCACCGAGTCCGTGCCGACCAGCGTACCCCGTTCATTAACATTATCCTCCACTAGGGACAATTTTTAAAAAACATTTATACCAAGCCAATTAAGCTGTGAACCTGTAGGTGTTTGGAGTGTAGGAGGAAACCCACGCGGTCACGGGGAGAACGTACAAACTCCCTACAGTCAAGCACGGGTTATGAACCCTGGTCTCTGGCGCTGTAAGGCAGCAACTCTACCACTGCGCCACCGTGCAGCTTATGTAATAAATATCCAAAACGTGATGCTGATTATTAACCAAATCTGTTTCATGTACTGGGTGAGGTAGAAGCTGATGAAGGGTCTCGACCCGAAACGTCACCTATTCCTGTTCTCCAGAGATGCTGTCTGTCCCGCTGAGTTACTCCAGCATGTTGTGACTATCTTCGGTGTTAGCCAGCATCTGCACTTCCTCCTTACACACAAGAACATGGGAGCAGGAGTCGGCTGTTCCCCAACAGTATTGAATGGTGGATCAGGCTTAAAGGGGCCGAGTGGCCTCCATTTGCTCCTACATTCTTCTAGCTCCTCCATATCTTCAATCAAGCATTCTCTGGGGGAAATGTTTTTTGTGCCATCGATACTACAGACCAATTGTTGACAGCTCAGTAGAGGGTTTCTGCAACCATTTCCTGTTCCCTCCACATCTTGGCCGCTTACCCTGAGTCATTTATCTCCCGCTGAATCATTTATTTTCCAGACTTCGGTTGTATATGAAAACAAGTAGGAGTAAATGAAACCTAAAATAGAAGTATTTTATCTTGACTAAAAAAACATATACATGTGGTTTGCTGCCTACAGTCATTTTATATGTGGTTTGATGTGAAAGTTGTCCCTTTGTGTGTATTTAATGAATGCATATTCAGTGTTGGTTTCATGTGAAGACAAGGATTGGTTGTTACCATTTGCTCCAGAACATTTGCTATTTTGGAAAAGCAGTGGTACTTTTTTGCAGAGCACGTTTTATCAGTCGTACACCTGGATCACAACATTCAAGACATTTGCCATCTTCACAACCAAGGCCAGGTACAGCTGTAGTAGTCGAGGCTGGGACTATCGCAGCGTTTAAGAAACAGCAAGACAGGTACATGTGCAGGAAGGAACTGCAGATTCTGGTTCAAACCGGAGATAGACACAAAATGCTGGAATAATTTAGCGGGACAGGCGGCATCTCTGGAGGGAAGGATTGGGTGACGTTTCGGGTCGAGACCCATTCACCCATTCCTTCCCTCCAGAGATGCTGCCTGTCCTGCTGATTTACCCCAGCATTTTGTGTCTATAAATCCAAGTGTTCGTAGTTTAGCTAAAACAAAGGTTATAAGAATCCAAGCATTGTTACAATGTCATTAGCAGCATATGTTCATGTTCTCCACTCTGTTGAAAGATGGAGGTGATCTATTGACTGCGTTAGACAGCCCAAGGTAGAAACATCCTTCATCAGCTAACGGAACCCAGTGAGTCAGGCAGCATCAGACTGAAGAAGAGTCATAGAGTGATACAGCGTGGAAACATTCCCTTCAGTCAAACTTGCCCACATTGGCCAACATGTCTCAGCTCCACTAGCCCCACCTGCAAGCGTTTGGTCCATATCCCTCCAAACCTGTCCTATCCATGTACCTGTCTAACTGTTTCTTGAATGTTGGGATAGTCCCTGCCTCAACTACCTCCTCTGGCAGCTCATTCCATACACTCACCACCCTTCACAACTGTGTGAAAAAGTTACCCCTCATATTCCTATTAAATCTTTTTCCCTTCACCTTAAACCTAGTCACCTACTCTGGGCAAGAGACTCTGTGAGTCTACCCGATCTATTCCTCTCATGATCTTATACACCTCTATAAGATCACCCCTCATCCTCCTGCGCTCCAAGGAATAGGGACCCAGCCTACTCAACCTCTCCCTATAGCTCACACCCTCTAGTTCTGGCAGCATCCTCGTGAATCTTCTCTGTACCCTTTCCTGCTTGACAACATCTTTCCTATAACATGGTGCCCAGAACTGAACACAATACTCTAAATGAGGCCTCACCAACGACTTATACAACTGAGACATGACCTCCCGACCCAAAATCCAATTCCCTCCACAAATGCTGCCTGACCGGCTGAGTTCCTCCAGCAGTCGGATGTTTTCCTCAGGATTCCTGCACCTGCAGTTCCTTGTGTGTCTCTATTTTCTCATCCTTTAACACACACAGTATTGTTTTCTGGCTGAAATAACAAAGACGCCCTTGAGGATCATGCGTCTTATTTTAAGCAGCAGAAGGTGCTGGAAATACCTGACTGGTCAGAATGGAGACAGAAACAGAATCAACACTTCGGGTTCTTGACCTATCACCTGAAGAAACATCGACTCTCTTTATCTCTCCACAGATGCTGCCTGATCTGATGAGTATTTCTGAAGGTAGACATAAAAAGCTGGAGTAACTCAGCGGGACAGGCAACTTCTCTGGAGAGAAGGAATGGGTGACAGTCTGGGTCTTCAGACTGAATCAGGAGAGGGGGAGATACAGAGATAAGGAAAGTAAGGTGTGAAAACAAGACAAAGTGGATGACGAGCAAGAAAAATGTAGAATAATAATAATAATAAACTTTATTTCGGATTCTAGGTCCAGACAAGGGACAACATTACATAAAAATACATTGCATATTAAAAACATCATAAAGTACATATAAAATCTGAGTATATCACTTAAAAGCATCATAAATGTTATATTAAAAAACCCCACAATACATGAATTAAAATCCAGAATTTAAAAAGAATGATCAATGTCCTACAACGAGACAACGATACCAGTGTCTTCACAGCTGGGATTCGTAGCGTGTAGTGCTAAACCTTATGTTTGACAAGGCCACAATAATTAAATTTTTTGAGTCATTTATACTGCAAATGAATTTATACATATGATTTCTTAGGATTGCTTCTAAATTACTGACCCCTGCAGGCACAAATATGATACTAGCACTACACCATCTAGGTTTCTTTAGCAGTGTTCTCATGGCATCGTTATAGGCCACCTTTAGTCTCTGCAAACTTGTCTTTCCATAGTTCGACCACAGGTGCGCAGTATAGAGTGGTGTGCAATATGCTCTAAACAGCGACATCTTCACCACATCTGTACACGCACCAATAGACGATTGTTAGCTAGGAGAAGGTAACAACAAAGCAAATAGAGATAAAATGTAAAGGAGGACAGTTCGACTAGTCGGAGAACTGGATAGGGGGGAGGGATGGAGAGAGGGGAAAGCAAGCGTTACTTGAAGTTAGAGAAGTCAATGTTCATACCGCTGGGGTGTAAGCTGCCCAAGCGAAATATGTGGTGCTGTTCTTCCAATCTGCGCTGGGCCTCACCCTGACAATGGAGGAGGCCCAGGACAGAAAGGTCTGCGTAGGAATGGGAGCGGGAGTTAAAGTGTTTAACAACTGTTTTATTTCAGTGAGAGTGTGACCTGCAGTTTGGTCATCCCAGGTGAACTAAATTTAGGAGCAGACGCTGCTCTATCGAGCGGAATAAAACTTGAAGGTTTATAATTGTTAAACGAAGAGGTGACTGCAGGATTAGAGACATAAATGATGCTCCGTGCCCGGCTGGTCCTTTGAACTAGTCGCCAATTAAGCTGCAGAACTCGGCTTGCTTCTACCAACGTGAAGGCCGCTGGAGATCTTGGGCATGTCAGGGATCCATGGGCCTCAAGCCCACCGCCCCTCACACAGCTTTGCTTTCCTCCACCACTTGCTCCCAAGGACAGATGAGCTCCTTTGTGGAGTCTCTGCCGCTGTGCTGGCTCACCTCCTTCTCCTCCTCCTCCTCAGAGTCGATGGGATAAATTCTGCAAACGGACCGGCCGTCGACCTTTATTTGGAAAAAGCTGCAGGAACAGAAATCAGAGAGAACAAACGCTTGAGATATACCCCAGAGCCCATTCAGGTTAAGTTTATTGGTTTAGGTTAGTTTAGAGATACAGAGCAGAAACAGGCCCTTCGGCCCACCTGGTCCGCGCCGACCAGCGATCCCCGCACATTAACACTATCCTACACCCACTAGGGACAATTTTTACATTTACCAAGCCAATTAACCTACAAACCTGTACGTCTTTGGAGTGTGCGAGGAAACCGAAGATCTTGGAGAAAACCCACGCAGGTCACAGGGAGAACGTACAAACTCCATACAGACAGCGCCCGTAGTCGGGATCGAACCTGGGTCTCTGGCGCTACAATCGCAGTAAGGCAACAACTCTACCGCTACGCCACCGTGACTGCCCCTGTGTTGGAGCGTTTTGCTTATTAACCATTTCCTCCTCAAATTCCTCTTCTTAGTCTGTCTCTGTAAAGGCAGATTCTTGCCAGGGAACAGATTCAGCACCGCAAGCAATCTGTCGATTGAGTCATACAGCACAGAAACAGGCCCTTTGGCCCAGTTCCTCCATGCTGACCAATATATCTCTCTGCGCTAGTCTCATTTACCAGCATTTGGCCCACATCCCTCTCATCCTTTCCAACTACGTACCTGTCTAATGTATTTTAAATGTTTTCATTCTACCTGCCTCTACCACTTCCTTTAGTAGCTTATTTCCATCACTCACCACTCTCTGTGTGAAAATGTTCTCCCTCAAGTCTCTTTTAAATCTTTTCCCACATCCTGAGGATGTGCGGTTGGTTAAAGGGCTGCTGTAAATGTATCTTCATTCATTCTGCTTAATTCATCTTCACTTATATCTTTTCCTTTTTACATACAGTGCCCTCCCTAATGTTTTGGACAAAGACCCATCATTTATTTATTTGCCTCTGCACTCCACAATTTGAGATGTGTAATAGAAAAAAATCACATGTGGTTAAAGTGCACATTGTCAGATTTTAATAAAGGCCATTTTTATACATTTTGGTTTCACCATGTAGAAATTACAGTAGTGTTTATACATTGTCCCCCCATTTCTGGGCACCATAATGTTTGGGACACAGCAATGTCATGTAAATGAAAGTAGTCATGTTTAGTATTTTGTTGCATATCCTTTGCATGCAATAACTGCTTGAAGTCTGTGATTCATGGACATCACCAGTTGCTGGGTGTCTTCTCTGGTGATGCTCTGCCAGGCCTGTATTGCAGCCATCTTTAGATTATGCTTGTTTTGGGGGCTAGTCCCCTTCAGTTTTCTCTTCAGCATATAAAAGGCTTGCTCAATTGGGTTCAGATCGGGTGATTGACTTGGCCACTCAAGAATTGACCATGTTTTAGCTTTGAAAAACTCCTTTGTTGCTTTAGCAGTATGTTTGGGATCATTGTCTTGCTGTAGAATGAACCGCCGACCAATGAGTTTTGAGGCATTAGTTTGAACTTGAGCAGATAGGATGTGTCTATACATTTCAGATTTCATTATGCTACTACCATCAGCAGTTGTATCATCAATGAAGATAAGTGAGCCAGTACCTTCAGCAGCCATACATGCCCAGGCCATAACACCCTCACCACCGTGTTTCACAGATGAGGTGGTATGCTTTGGATCGTGGGCAGTTCCTTCTCTCCTCCATACTTTGCTCTTGCCATCACTCTGATATAAGTTAATCTTCATCTCATCTGTCCACAAGACCTTCATCTAGAACTGTGGTTGCTATTTTAAGTATTTCCTGGCAAACTGTAACCAGGCCATCCTATTTTTGCAGCTAACCAGTGCTTTGCATCTTGCAGTGTAGCCTCTGTATTTCTGTTCATGAAGTCTTCTGCGGACAGTGGTCATTGACAAATCCACACATGACTCCTGAAGAGTGTTTCTGATCTGTTGGACAGGTGTTTGGGGATTTGTCTTTATTGTAGAGAGAATTCTTCTGTCATCAGCTTTGGAGGTCTTCCTTGGTCTGCCAGTCCCTTTGCGATTAGTAAGCTCACCAGTGCTCTCTTTCTTCTTAATGGTGTTCCAAACAGTTGATTTTGGTAAGCCTAAGGTTTGGCTGATGTCTCTAACAGTTTTATTCTTGTTTCTCAGTCTCATAATGGCTTATTTGACTTTCATTGGCACAACTTTGGTTCTCATGTTGATAAACAACAAGAAAAGTTTCCAAAGGTGATGGAAAGACTGGAGGAAAGACTAGGTGCTGAGAGCTCACCTATACCTGCATTAAGGAGGCAATTAAACACACCTGAGCAATTACAAACGCCTGTGAAGCCGTGTGTCCCAAACATTATGGTGCCCTGAAATGGGGGGACTATGTATAAACATAGCTGTAATTTCTACATGGTGAAACCAAAATGTATAAAAATACCCTTTTATAAAATATGACATTGCAGCATTTAAAAGGTATTTGCATGGTCACTTGAATTGTCAATATGTTAAATGCCTCTGGACCAAATACTGATAAATGGGTTTGGTGTTGTTGGGTACTGGATGGTCAGTGGGGACATGATGGACCAAAGAACTTGTTTCTGTGCTGAATAACTCAATTATTGTTTTATTTCTCTTGTATTAGTCAATTTAGGCAGTCCCTTAAGTTTAAGGATGAGCCCAGAGTGTTGGATGTTGCATGCCAGCTGGTACACAGACCTGACAGAGTTAAAACATGGTCTAATGAAAAGGACCAAGTTGGAGATATAGTTGGAGATCAGACAGTTCCAAGCTCATTGACCATGTAGACATCCTTTTGGAGCTATAGGGCCATATCTTGGCAAAACATCCCAGCAGTTCCAGCAGGGAGGATAGGCAAAGATAAGATTGAAAGTCAAATCCTCACCATTGATTTATGAAGATCTTTAAAAAGTTCAGATAAGTAAATGTGCAATGTCAGCAGGTTATAATCTTGGAGGAACACTTTGGTGATACATTGATCAATTTATCCGAAGGTAGACACAAAAAGCTGAAGTATCTCAGCGGGACAGGCAGCATCTCTGGAGAGAAGGCGTTTCAGGCCGAGACCCTTCTTCAGACTCAAAGTCATGGGAAAGGGAAACGAGAGATATAGACGATGATAGACGATAGATGAGAGATATAGAACAATGAATGAAAGATATGCAAAAATGTAATGATGATAAAGGAAACAGGCCTTTGTTAGCTGTTTGTTGGTGAAAACGAGAAGCTGGTGTGACGGGTGGGGGAGGGATGGTGAGAGTGGGTTACTTGAAGTTGGAGAAATTAATATTCATACCACTGGGTTGTTATCCAAATTGACCCAATGATCTACAGTATTCAGGTGGTTTTAGAATATTTCAATAACTTTACTGGGCTATTCAACATGAAATACACGTGAAAATATATGTATGATTCTTGCTTAAAAATATGTTTTTAAATATAATGTTTAATAAATAGACAATAGACAATAGGTGCAGGAGTAGGCCATTCGGCCCTTCGAGCCAGCACCGCCATTCAGTGATCATGGCTAATCATCCCCAATCAGTACCCTGCTCCCGCCTTCTCCCCATATTCCCAGACTCCGCTATTTTTAAGAGCCCTACCTAGCTCTCTCTTGAAAGCATCCAGAGAACCTGCCTCCACCGCCCTCCGAGGCAGAGAATTCCACAGACTCACCACTCTCTAATAAAATCCAAGAGATAAAATATAAAGGGTCAGTTTGCTCCCTCTGTGACAATAAATGGCAGACCTGTATAAATTAAATGAGTCCATCTTATCATGGTCACTGTTAACTTGGTGTGAGTAAAATAAATAACAGATATTACCTGCTTTTTTTCTTACAATATTGACTTAGTTCATTTCACAATCACACTCTGAATCAGTTCCTGCAAAAAACATGGTTTGTATGAGAAATGCTTAAAAAGATTTCATTGTTAAGAAGGAACTGCAGATGCTGGTTTAAACTGAAGATAGACACAAAAAGCTGGAGTTACTCAGTGGGACAGGCAGCATCTCTGGGGAGAAGGAATGGGTGACTTCTCGGGTCAAGACCCTTCTTCAGATGCGTCTCGACCCGAAACATCACCCATTCCTTCTCTCCAGTGATGCTGCCTAAAAGGATTTCAGGTTTGGTATAGATGTTCTCATGGGTTTAACATAGCTGGCGTCTCCTCTAAGCAGCCTTATGATAAAGGATTTTTTATTTTTCTAATATCTTGTCATTTGTTTGTATGATGTGGAATTGTAATGCTGAATGTCTTGATTTTTATGAATGCAATATATTATATCACAAATGTATAACATTTCTTCATCTCCAAAAAATGATTGGATTAGGATTTAGTGAAATGTCGCCATGTATGCAGTTAAATGCTTTACTTTGTATAAAAGCCAAATCATTTTGGCAGCCGAATGGTGCAACTAGTGGAGCTGCTGCCTCATAGTGTCAGAGATCCTGGTTCGATCCTGACCTGGGACGTTGTTTATATGGAGTTTGTACTTTCTTCTTTGGGTCACTTGGGTTTCCTCCATGTGTTCTAGTTTCCTGCTGCATCCAAAAGACTGTGGGTTGGTAAGTAAATTGGTCACTGTAAATTGCCCCGAGTGCGCAGGTGAGTGGTAGACTATGCGGGGAGTCACTATGAATTTGGGGAGAATTTTTAAAAAAGTATT
This sequence comes from Amblyraja radiata, assembly GCF_010909765.2. Taxonomy (NCBI): domain Eukaryota; kingdom Metazoa; phylum Chordata; class Chondrichthyes; order Rajiformes; family Rajidae; genus Amblyraja; species Amblyraja radiata. The sequence goes on along the minus strand of NC_045981.1, from coordinate 9,483,315 downwards.
AATGTGGGATTAGTGTAAAAGTGTGGCTGATGGTCGTCACAGACTTGGTCGGCCGAAGGGCCTGTTTGCTGTATCTCTCTCTGAATGTGACATGGGATTATGAATGGCAAAAATAAAAACAGAAAAAAATTAAGCACTTCATCTTATAGTCAGCAGGTGATTGTACAAGGGAATAATTACAGTAAGTCTCATTTCATTTCGGTAACTTTTCACCCAATATTTAAATAACCCATACGGCACTTTTAACAGGCCAGTGGTGACTAGTATCAACTCTCACATAACTGATTGGCTGATCTTATGGTTCCCACCATTTTGAAGTAGGCAACCTTTAGACTGCATTGAAATATTTATTAAAGTTGTTTGATCTGTTGAAACGGCATCACTATCACTTAAGTTCTCAGGAAATAGTAAAATATGAAACTAACATATAGTTTAAACTCTAATACGATAGTTTTGATATATCAAAAGTAAATCAAATTAAGCATTCTAAATTATATTGACAAATCAAATGTAAAACATATTACCAGTTCCTTTTGATGATGGGATGTTAACGTAGTCCTTATCCTCATCTGTGGTTTACAAATATATAGCCAATTATCAGATATAAGCAAGGACAAAGTTTTTTTTTGAAATTGTTTCTACTCGGGTAATTAAGCAGTTATAGCACTTTGCTAAAATCATCTGTCATTTATTAACTGACTAATAATAAAATTGTGAAAGAACATATACTAAAATAAAATTAGTCAAATGATGTCAGCTAATTAAACCTATTCATGAAATGTTTTTTTAATCATTGAGTGATGTTGGTACTTGGAAGTATTCAACAGTTGCAAAACGGGTGTCAGAGGTTATGGGGAGAATGCAGGAGAATTGGGTTAGGAGGGGGAGATAAATTAGCCATGATTGAATGGCCTAATTCTACTCCTATCACATGATCTTATGAAACCCTTTTTGGAGAACGTTTGGTAAAGAATGTGACCACTGTGTATGTTTTGCATGGCTGGTTTGCTACAAGATCCTCCAAGGAAGGTGTTGTTCAAATCATTGCAAATCTGGTCATTTTATGTTCTACCAGAATGGAGTCACCTATTTGGCTAATCAGGATTTGAGGAATTGAGCTTCCCTGATATAGAAGATGGATAAAATTAATATATCTGATTCAAACCATTATACTTGTATTTGGGTAACATGTCCTTCAGATGCCACTGAGAGAATGGAGCAGCTGGGCTTGTACACTCTGGAGTTTAGAAGGATGAGAGGATATCTCATTGAAACATATAAGATTGTTCAGGGCTTGGACACACTAGAGGCAGGAAACATGTTCCCGATGTTGGGGGAGTCCAGAACCAGGGGCCACAGTTTAAGAATAAGGAGTAAGCCATTTAGAACGGAGACGAGGAAACACTTTTTCTCACAGAGAGTGGTGAGTCTGTGGAATTCTCTGCCTCAGAGGGCGGTGGAGGCAGGTTCTCTGGATGCTTTCAAGAGAGAGCTAGATAGGGCTCTTAAAAATAGCGGAGTCAGAGGATATGGGGAGAAGGCAGGAACGGGGTACAGATTGGGGTTGGCTCAAAGGGGCAAATGGCCTACTCCTGCACCTATTGTCTATAGAAGCAGCATTGAATGTTAAATAATGTACACCATTGGAGGATGCTGACTTCATGATCAAGAAATATATACTTCTTTAGATGATTTGTAGAGCAATATGATAACAATGTTAACCTTGAATTGGTGTTGATTAATGTATATTGTTAGATCATAAGTGATAGGAGTAGAATTAGGCAAATTTACCCATCAAGTCTACTCCGCCATTCTATCATGTCTGATCTATCTCTCTCTCCAAGCCCCATTATCCTGCTTTCTCCCCATAACCTCTGACATCCTCACTAATGTGTAAGGAACGGGCAGGAGGAGGAATACAGGAACTTGACCAGTGCCTTTTGTGCCTGGAGTGAAGAGAACTGTCTCACCCTGAACACAACAAAGACTAAAGAGATGGTGGTTAACTTTGGCAGGTCCAAGCTCCCCCTTCAGCCGGTCAACGCTGCAGGGGCTGACATTGAGGTGGTGCAGACATATAAATACCTTGGAGTGCACCTTGACAACAAACTGGACTGGTCTGTCAACTCTGACTCCCTCTACAAAAAAGGCCAGAGCAGACTCTTTTTCCTCAGAAGGCTCAAATCCTTCAATGTGTGTAATGATATGCTGCACATGTTTTACAACACAGTGGTCGCAAGCGTTATTTTCTACGCTGTTGTCTGCTGGGGCAACAGCATTAGTGCAAAAAACAATAGGAAGCTGGTCAAACTGGTTAAACGAGCTAGCTCAGTGCTGGAGGGGAGAGTAGACTCTGGGATGGAGGTGCTTGAGAGGCGTATGAGGCACAAGGTGCAGGTCATCCTGAAAAACCCCGGGCATCCCCTCCATATAATTCTGGAGAGTCAAAAGTGCACTCGGAACAACAACCGGCTCCTCTCCCTGCCATGTAGAACGGAGCGGTTCAGGAGATCCTTCACCCCTGCAGCCATTAGATTTTATAATTCGGACCGCTAGGCTGTAGGGGGATGCATTTTGCAATTATTAATTTTTAACTGTTAATTATTGGTCTTTTTAAGTATTTATTGCTCTCAGGTAGTGTCCACATTGTATTCTATGTATTTTCTGTCTGCGTTCGTTTTGAATCTGTGGGTTTGTTGGTTGGGAGCTTCTGGACATCTGAATTTCCCTGAGGGGATCAATAAAGTATTTATTATTATTATTATTATTAATTGAGAATCTATCTCTGCCTTAAATATATCCACTGACTTTGAATTCCACATATTCACCACCCTCTGACTAAGGGCACAGCTTTAAGGTCAGAAAGGGAAAGTTTGAAGAAGATGTGCCGGGCATGTGTTTTACACAGAGAATTGGAACAGCTGCCAGGGTTGGTGTTGTGAACTGATGTGATGGAAGCCTTTAGCTAAAGGCATGGATATGCAGGGAATGGAGGATATGGGTCACTCAGGCAGAGGAAATGTGTAGGAAGGAACTGCAGATGCTGGTTTAAACCAAAGATAGACACAAAATGCTGGAGTAACTCAGGGGGACAGGCAGCATCCCTGGAGAGAAGGAATGGGCGACGTTTTGGATCGAGACCCTTCTTCAGACCGAAGAAAGACCATTCCTTCTCTCCAGAAATGCTGTCTGTCCCGCTGAGTTCCTCCAACATTTTGTGTCTAACCTGGCAGAGGAGATCAGTTTAACTTGATGTGATGTTTGGCAGACATTGTAGGCTGAAGGCCTTTTTTTTTACCATACTGTTCTATGTTCTATTAAATTGAGTACAATGAGGAAAATAGAATGAGCTTGTTGTAATTCTTACTTGGATGTGCCTTTTCTTTTACTTTACTGTAAACGGCCACAGTATTTTCTTTCACAGATCCTGGAAACAAAATGCAATAATTTTAAGATTTCCAAAAACAAAGGTCTTAGCTCAATAACATGATTTAGAATTATTTCTGAGCTATGACATAATAAGAAACAAGTAAATTTACCTTGATTTTGTTGTTTCACTATTTTGCGTCTGAAATCAGATTTTAAAATTGAATAACAAGAGATGAGATTTAGACGACTGCCATTCAAGAACATCTTTATTTCTTATCTGTAAAATCTAAATATGGGCATGTGTAAATTTAAGGGAAAGATAACTTGAATGGATCAAGTAACTTAACATTGATCATAGAACTAGTCTATTTTTGTTCTGTAAACTATTTTGATCTTGCTGGTAATGAACTGCTTTACAGATGGTCATCACTGGTACATCTGCTCGTCCACTCTTTCTGTTCCATTTCTTGACATCATTCACAGAGTGGCACAGATAGTAAAGCTGTTGCTGCTTCAATCCTGACCTCGGGTGCTGCCTGGTGGATTTAGGTGATCACTTGTGTAGTTGGAACATGTTGGATGTAGCTGGGACATGCGTGGGCAAGTTGGGTCGAAGGGCCTGTTTCCACTGTATCACTCCTTGACTCTTTGAGATTCCTTGGGTTTATCTTGGATGCTGTGGTTCCCTCCCTCAGTCTGACACGCGTTGGTCGGTAGGTTAATTGGCTGCTGTAAATTACCACTTCTGCAGATGGTTGAAAGGAGAATTGGGGGAGAGTGGAAACCAATGGTCATATGAGAAAGGAGTTGTTGAAGGGGAGTAAAGGGGGGAATGGAATTGATGGGATTGCTCTGAGAGAGACTGAATGGCAGCTTCCTACGTCATAAGAAAATATGGGAACATTTTTTTAACAACATGAGTGTTTAATAACTGTAATGACTTTAAGCAACTCTGCAATGGCATAGAATTACTTGGATACTTGAGGGATAATACACTTATAGAGGTGTATAAAACCATGAGATGAATAGATCGGGTGGATGCACAGGGTCTCTTGCCCAGAGTAGGTGAATCGAGGATCAGAGGACATAGGTTTAAGGTGAAGGGGAAAAGATTTAATAGGAATCTGAGCGGCAACCTTTCCACACAGAGGGTAGTGGGTGTATGGAACAAGCTGCCAGAGGAGGTAGTTGAGGCAGGGACTATCCCAATATTTAAGAAACAGACAGGTATATGGATAAGACAGGTTTGGAAAGATATGGAGCAAACGCGGGCAGGTGGGACTAGTGTAGCTGGGACATGTTGGGCCTGACGGCCTGTTTCCACTCTGACTCTACTTACTTATTATGAAGAAACACTATAATTGTGCCAGTCTATTAATACCTCTTTACATTTACATTCACAAAAGAAAAAAAGTTCAACAAATCATTAGGGAACAAGGTTATAGATGACGGATTAAGAAATCGTACCTTTTAATCTTTCGGTATTTAACTGGTGAAAGGAGAAAATGCAATAAAGGTAAATTTTAAATCACCATGTTAGCCAAATATTAAAATAAAATTGAGCAATAAATGTAACAAAATTGTGGAATTTATTGCCACATATGGTGGCGCAAGACAAATCATTCGATTTTTTAAGATTAACTGGACCAAGTGGGACCCATTGCGTCCCATCCCCTCGGGGGTGGGGGGGCTGTGGCGGTATGTGTTACACACACACTAAACCGCCGATCGTGGCTTCCGCCAGCGTGACAGAGCCTGGCCGGGCCGGGGGGGGGGGGGGGGGGTAGACAGGCGATCGTGTATACAATCTTTGGCAGAGAGGGGAGATAGGGAGGAAGGAGAGGGGAGGAGGTGAGAGGAGGAGTGGGGGAGTGGGGGGGTGGGGGGGGAGGAGAGCCGGGCTGCCAAATGAAGAGAGAGAGAGAAGCGGCTTCTGACTCTGGAAACCCACAGCTGGAATGAGCGCGCATGGCTTCACGAGCTGCGCCAACAGTCATGAGAAGGTTCAGCGCGTGATCCTATAGCGGAACGGAGCTGTATGAGGAGAACTTATGAGGAGTAGATTCAGCGCGTGAGGAGTCACTGCCCCGAGATCTGTAGAACAAAGAAGCTATAGAGGAACGGAGCTATAGAATGTTTGTTCTGCAGAACTTTCTCGATCTTTCTGCGCCTTTAATCGGTGGGGGGGGGGCGGGGCCTGGAGGCAGGTGGACCTGGATTGGTGGGCATTGTGACATCAGCAGCTGGTGAGCAGCGTTTATATTTTTTAAATTTAGTTTTGTGATCAATTTTATTCAAAATTTGGGGAAATAATTGACCAAGGAGTGGATTTCTGAACTCACGTTAAATCCCTACTGTAATTGTAAAAATCTCTGCGTTTTTGCGTCTGGTTTTCGAGGAGATACGTTTCACATGCAAAATGACACACACACACACACACACACACACACACTATAGATAAGATAGATTATTGATTAATAGGGGCGGAAAAGGTTACGGGAAGATGCCATGAAAATGAGGTTGTGAGGGAAAAATAGATGTGCCATGATCGAATGGCAGAGCAGACTTGATGAGCCGAATGGTCTAATTCTGCTTTTATGCCTTATGGTCTTATATAATTGATACTTACCATGAACATAGCAACATATGATAAATAATAATAAAAAAGCAAGTATACGTGGTATGTGATATTCCAACCACATGGGTTTGGTACCTGAAGGGAAAGAAATGTTTTATTTCAGAAGATTTTAAAAGTTTTTGCATTGCTACTTATCATGAAAATACCAAATACAAATTTGTTGTAAATTGTTTTTTTCTCACTCACTTTTATAACAGTTCCCAAAATATTTATGTAACATTTTTATGATACTGTTTATATTGTTAATAAAACAATTGTGGAAAAAAAAGATTCATATTTCAAAATAGTCACATATGCTGGAATATCATAAATCCAGATGAGCAATGGTGCTGCAGTATTTAGCAATGTCACAAAATTTTGAGATTTTAAAAATCAAGTCTGCAATTTATCCCATCAGATAAAGCATAAAAATAAGTTTAATTTGACACCTAATTCACTTTCATATCTCAAGTATTTAAAAAGTTATAGCCATTTTCATACTGGGAAATGAGCATCTTGTTCCCTATTGATTTTCTATGGACATAACAAAAAAGCTGTGATCGTGAACAGTCAAAAGCCCATAACTTTCTTAAAAATTAAGAGAACTGAATGAAATTTTCAGTTATCATAGATTGAAGCATTCTGAAACAAATATAAAATAATCTTACTTGGATGACCTGAAATTAAAGCATATAATTAGTTAGTTACCTAATTGTAGCTAATTTCAGACTTCAATTACTAGATCTAAACATCTATCCATTTCTTAATAAATGATTAACATTTTTCAATAGCCTAAATGTCCAAATAATATTCACAAATAATTCACAATAAAACATGATTTTTAAATCTCATTTACATTAATTTATAGGCCAAATGGAAGGAATTTAGTGTTCAATTGCTGTAAATAAATGCCCATTTAAATCAGCTTTCCAGTGGGTCCCTGTGGAACGCGCTGGTTTAGAACGTTCACATTGCGGTAGATTTGTGCCCCAAATGCCGAGAAAAATACTGCGGGATATAATGGGGCCAAAATGAGCTACTCGCAATATTAAACTTGGTATAAAGGGATCTTTAGAAGCCCTTTTTAATGTAAAAATATACAACTTACCTTCTGTGGTTTGCTTTATGAGACCCTGCGGTTGCTGGTGGTCGCGGGTTTAGAGATTGATTTTTAAACTACTATAACTATTATACGAGGCCTTTAAAACTAATAATAGCTTTTGCGACGGGGTCTTTCAGCGATTTTTCGTTAATAATTAACTAGGCTGAACATCTTCGATTTGAACAGCCTAGAGAAAATCGCGTTTTAAACCCGCCCCCCCCTAAACGGCGCCAAAATCGCGCACACCCGCAGCGACAGATTTTCAGCGACGCTTCAGGTAGGCTTTGCAACATACCTACAGTATTCATAAGGAAGATCATAATTTTCGCACTGTGTCCAATAACATGGTTCTATAAATAGTATTTCAACCACTATCCAGGAACAATTTGGAAATATTTATTTATTCATCTGCACATCATTTGGAAAACATGCTTTCATCTTTGATCATTCAGGTAGACTGGGTAACTGGCAACCTTCCATATTTTGAAAGAATTTTTGGAAGAAAACTGTGTGCAAATGACCTGAAAATGTTCAAAGTGTCTAGTAGTGCTTATTGTCATAGTCATATATTGTCATATATTGGGCAATGCACAAGGACAGAAAAGGATTATCTACAACTCCCATCAACTCACCGGGATCTGGAAAACAGCAGAAATCGGTGCCGTTTCGGACAAGCTGCTTGGGCACCTGAAGGCTCTTGCAATTTCGTGAGCTCCCGCAGCTGCGGAAGCCCCGGACTTTAAACTTTCCCACGCTCGCTGTAAAACATCCGACCCGACGGAGGAACGCAGGTACGGTACCTGAAACTCCGGGATGACCTCCAGAGCCGACGGGCTGGATCTTCCAGGTACAATGGAGCTGGAGCTGCCGACTTTGAAGGAATCCCCGTTCCAGCGCAGGTCCGCAAAAACAGCAGGTACAGTAAACTCAGTACCTGGAAACAAAGGTGAGGCCTCCACTGTGTCCGGAAACGTGGCCGACGGGCAGGACTTCAGGTCAGACTGAAGCGCAGGGGACTTCGGCCCCCTCTCCCTACTATCCTACTGGCCAATGTACAGTCCCTTGAAAACAAAGTGGAGGATTTGAGGGCAAGGCTGCTTTATCAAAGGGAGCTGAGGGAATGCTCTGTGTTCTGTTTCACAGAGACATGGCTCACCCCCAGCTCCCCAGACTCAGCGGTCCACCCTGAAGGGTTCTCCATCCACCGTATGGACCATACACTGGCATCTGGGAAAGGGAGAGGAGGGGGCGTCTGCATCATGGTCAACTCTGCGTGGTGTTCAGATGTGGCGGTTCTGTCAAACTCCTGCTCTCCACACCTCGAACATCTGACTATGAAGTGCCGTCCCTTCTACCTCCATCATCCTGACCGCGGTCTACATCCCACCCCAGGCAGACGTCTGTCTGGCACTGGAGGAGCTGCACGCCGTGGTCAACAAACAAGAGACGTCTTACCCCAAGGCGTTTACCTCCATAGCTGGGGACTTCAATAAAGCCAACCTGAACAAATAGCTCCCAAACTTCCACCAACATGTTTCCTCCTGCACCAGAGGACCAAACACCCTCGACCACTGCTACACCACCATCAAGGATGCCTATCGCTCTATCCCTCGCCGTCACTTCATTAAATCCGACCATTCCGCGGTGCTGCTTCTTCCTGCCTACAGGCGGCAATTGAAGAGCGCACCCCCCGAGGTGGGGACTGCACAGAGCTGGGGGGGGGGGGGGGGGGGGGGGCAGAGGAACGACAACAGGACTGTTTGGAGTCCGTAGACTGGGCAATGTTCAGGGACTCGGCAACGGACCTAAACGAATACACCACAGTCGTTACAGACTTCATAAAGAAATGTGTGGAGGACTGCATCCCTACAAAAACCTTCCGAATGTTTCCCAATCAGAAGTCTTGGATGAACAATGAGATCCGCACTCTTCTGAAGACCAGACACCGGGCATTCATGTCAGATGATACAGTGGTCTACAAGAAGTCCAGATACGACCTTGGTAAGGTCATCTAAAAGGCCAAAAGGGACTTCTGCTCCAAGCTGGAGGATGAGACAGATGTTCGGCAGTTGTGGCTGGGCTTGAATGCAATCACCTCCTACAAGGCGAGATCAGGAGGCAGCTCGAATGTCGGCGAAACATCACTCCTTGACGAGCTCAATGCGTTTTACGCACGCTTTGATAGGGAGAACACTGATGTGCCTTCCCGAGCCCCCATTTACTGTGATGTTATTTCAGTCACAGTCACAGAGGCCGAGGTCAGAAAATCCTTCAGAGCAGTGAACCCTCGAAAAGCGCCTGGACCTGATGGTATACCCAGTCGTGTTCTAAAAACCTGTGCGGACATTTTCAACCTCTCACTTCTGAGGTCTGAGGTTCCCACCTGCTTTAAAAGGGCATCAATTATACCAGTGGCCAAGAAGAGTAAGGTGACGTGCCTCAATGACTATCGACCAGTGGCACTAACGTCTGTGGTGATGAAGTGCTTTGAGAGGTTGATCATGGCACAAATCAACTCCTACTTCGACAAAAACCTGGACCCTCTGCAGTTCGCTTACTGCCATAACAGATCAACGGTGGATGCGATCTCGCTGACTCTCCACTCCGCTCTGGACCACTTGGACAACAAAAACTCAAATGTCAGGCTGTTAATCATTGATTACAGCTCGGCATTTAATACAATCTTCCCCTACAAGCTGGTTACCAAACTCGCAGACCTGGGTCTCTGCGCATCCCTCTGCAATTGGATCCTCGGCTTCCTCATTCACAGACCACAGTCAGTTCGTATTGGTAGAAAAGTGTCAGCCTCGATAACAATCAACACGGGAGCACCTCAAGGCTGCGTGCATGGCCCCTTGCTGTACTCACTCTATACTCATGACTGCGTAGCCGGTCATAGTGCGAACTCCATCATCAGGTTCGCTGACGACACCACTGTTGTGGGACGTATCACTGATGGGGACGAGTCAGAGTACCGAAGTGAAATCGACTGACTGACCAAATGGTGCCAGCAAAATAACCTGGCCCTCAACACCAGCAAAACCAAGGAACTGATTGTGGACTTTGGAAGGGGGAGGATGGGGACCCACAGTCCCGTTTAAATTGACGGGTCGATGGTTGAAAGGGTCAAGAACTTCAAATTCCTGGGCGTGCACATTTCCGAAGATCTTTCCTGGTCCGAGAACACTGATGCAATCATAAAGAAAGCACATCAGCGCCTCTACTTCCTGAGAAGATTACGGAGAGTTGGTATGTCAAGGAGGACTCTCTCTAACTTCTACAGGTGCACAGTAGAGAGCATGCTGACTGGTTGCATCGTGGCTTGGTTCGGCAACTTGAGCACCCAGGAGCGGAAAAGACTACAAAAAATAGTAAACACTGCCTAGTCCATCATCGGCTCTGACCTGCCTTCCATCGAGGGGATCTATCACAGTCGCTGCCTCCAAAGGTCTGGCAGCATCATCAAGGACCCACACCATCCGGGCCATACACTCATCTCCCCACTACCTTCAGGTAGAAGGTACAGGAGCCTGAAGACTGCAACGACCAGGTTCAGGAATAGCTATTTCCCCACAGCCATCAGGCTATTAAACTCGGCTCGGACAAAACTCTGAACATTAATAGCCCATAATCTGTTTATTTACACTTTATCAGTTTATTTATTCATGTGTGTGTATATTTATACAATGGTATATGGACACACTGATCTGTTCAGTATTCGTGCCTACTATGTTCTGGTGTGCTAAAGCAAAGCAAGAATTTCATTGTCCTATCAGGGACACGTGACAATAAACTCTCTTGAACTCTTGAACCCATGCATCACATTTTGTGCTTATATTTAAAAAAATACCCAAGGTGATTATATGTATAGATGAGGGGAAATGATTGCAACAATGAGTAGGAAATGATTGCAGAATTCTGTTTCAATGTGGACCATCAAAGAAATGAAATTCCAAACTCATTCAAATTCAGTGAAGGAATAACGAGAAATCTTACCCAATATCGTAAATTCTCTTTGATGGTCCACATTGAAACAGAATTCTGCAATCATTTCCTACTCATTGTTGCAATCATTTCCCCTCATCTATACATATAATCTCCTTGGGTATTTTTTTAAATATAAGCACAAAATGTGATGCATGGGTTCAAGAGTTCAAGAGAGTTTATTGTCACGTGCTGCAATATCCTCTTCATGCTGCTAAGTTAAATAACGAGAAATCTTACCCAATATCGTAAAGTTGATTCCTTCACTGAATTTGAATGAGTTTGGAATTTCATTTTCAGCTTTGCACTTGTACACGCCGCCATCTTTGGTATTATTTATGAGAATATTAAAAACCGCAGGCTCTGTAGTACAGTTCTTGACAGAGTGGATGAATCTTTGGTTTAAGAATAACGAGTAAGTCACAGGAGAGCTCCCATTTGTTGAGTGGCATCGAATGGATATGCGTTTTCCTATTTCATACGTGGTTCCTGAAGTGAGGAGATTTACTTTTGGCTCTGAGACTGGAACTGAAACCAAAGGAACAGGTAAACTTTGGAAAGAGTAACAAATCTAGCTATAATATAGGGGTTAAAATAAAGTCAAGTGGCTCAGTCAGTCTGAACACGTTAAGTTAGCAGCTACAGTACAGAACAGTCAAGTTAGCAGCTACCTGACTAATTACTTGTTGGCTCAAGTCACGATTAAGCATGAAATCCAGCACAGTGCAGCACAACCAGCCTTGCAATGTGCTCGTCCCAAATTTAGGGGATTGAGGTCTAATTTGATAGCGCTGTTTGCCATGTGGCAAGCAACAGCCTGACACAATTGTACTCACAGGATTACAGTTTATCTTGCAGGCAATGTGACAAATTCAACCATCCCAATTCCTGATTATTCTCTGGCAGAACAGACTTGCCAGGCAGTGGCACAGGAGGGAGCAGCCATTAGAGTCCTCAGCATTGAGGCCAAACTCTCTGACATCTCATAGACCAGGTCTAACATAGATTGTGAAATGCAATACGATTACCACCTGCCATTCACCCTCAGCTGATGAATCAATGTTCATCCATGTAGAACCACGCATGGAAGAAACGTTTTGCTGTCTCCCTTGTTTCTTCTGCCACTAGGGCTGCATTAGGGATGCTTTATGCTAGTTTATTAACCTATCAATGCACCTTGAAGATGTGTGCGGAAACTGGAGCAACTGTGGAAAGATCGGCAGTCTGAGGGAGAGCGTGCAAACTCCAAAGAGACATCAGCAGAAGCCGGGATTCTGCTCAAGGTCGCTGCACAGCAGAAGACGAGTCAAAACAATTTTGCGCTGAACTGCACCGCTAGCTTGTAGTTAGACATATAACCGAGTCAGAGTTGAGAATATTTCCAGATTTGATTCCTGCCGTTCCTTAGGTTAGCCAATCTCAACCAGAGATTTTGTGGTGTCGGTGGAGTCTCCCTCAATAGACCTAATCAATAAAACAAGGGATTCTACATTTCTCCCGTCACAGTGCAGAAAATGCTGCAAGCGCTCAGCAGAGCCGACAACAATCATGGAAACGGCAGTAGAGTTAATATTTGGGTCTATGACCCCCTTGTCAGACTCTCCTGTTTACAGCTACAGATTTTAAATGTCCACACTACAGGTGGACATTAGGATTGGGATTAGGATATGGGCATATGATATCCCTCTGAATCTAAAGATTTACCAACTTAAAAAAAAATTAATACATGATGAGTATATATTTGGGTGGATGTTGATAGGCTTGTATTTTGAAACGTGGCACAATCCGTTAGTTCCCAACAACGCACGCCTCTCCATTGAGAGAGTAATATTGGAATATTATCTTATATTATCCATTTCTTCAAACATATCTTTGTTCCAAAAAGTTCTGCTTAGGCGGTGCTCCATCTGATAGCTAAATGAACATTCTGTTTAGTAATAAGACACTCTCTGAACTCAGCCTTTCACTTAATACATTTAGTAACAAAGTCAGAATTAAAGACGTTTCAATATAAAACATTAACACCTAAAAGCATGTAACAAGTGAAGCAGAATTCATATAAAAACAGGGAAATGCAATGATTTAAATACAATTCTTGGATTTAACTGTGTTACACAGCAGGCTTCTATGGGAATCATTTTGATAGGTTCTAGGTAAAATGTGAATTGGAATATCTCACAAAGCAAACATATAGATGCAATATAGATATATTGATCTTACCTTTTACATTTATATTAATGTTTTGACTTCTTTCACTTCGATGTTTTACACCTGCATTGTTTTCTGCTTGACAGAAATACTCTCCACTGTCTGCAGTGTCAGCCGATGGAATAGTATAGACTCCGGCAGTAGCATTTAAAATTGACCGATACAAAGAGTTTTCTGGTGTTCCTTTGTAAAATGTGTAAATTATTGGCCAAGATCCCCTCACCACAGCACATGTGAGATGCAAACAATCACCTTGAGCCACAATACTATTAAAGGCTGTTGAACGTAGACTTGGTTTGGAAACTGGTACTGTTTTAAAAGAAGAACAAATGAAATAATTAGATATGTCCTTTTACCAAACATTATCGGGGGAGGGGTCAGTTGTTGAAATGATTGATTGATTGAAAGATCCAGCATGGCAACAGGCCCTTCGGCCCTCCGAGCCCATGCCGACCATCGATCACCCATTCTTTGTTATCCCACTTTCACATCCACTCTCTACAAACTGGGGGCAATTTCAGAGGCCAATTAACCTACAGTCCTACTTGTCTTTGGGATGTGGGAGGAAACCAGAGCACCCGGAGGAAACTGAGGCAGTCACTGGGAAAATGTGCAAACTCCACACAGAGAGCACCCAAGGTCAGGATCGAACTCAGGTCTCTGGCACGGTGAGGCAGGAACTCCACCAGATACGCCACTGTGCCTCCAACTCGCATCACTCCAGACAGGGGTACACTCGGACTTTCCAGCCTATTGATATCAGATGCCGGCTCTACCACTTTGGTCTTTAAATTCTATGTCATCCCACCATAGAATTTATATGATAATAAATAAATAATTTTCTTCTGAATCTTCCATGCATGTGACATGCTAATTCACAGAGGTGCCCAGATGTGCAATTGTACACATGTAGTGCAAAACTGGACAAAAATTCTATGAATTTTGATAACAGGTGTGAAAGGCTCCTCATACAGAAGTAGGCCTTCACAAAACAGACAAGTCCTACTTTGGCATTCCTTGCAGGGGATTATTTGGTCTAAGGAAGCTGGCTCATGACGTTAGGTCAATGTCCACAAACTTAGTCTTGTTTATAGTAGTAATGGGTCCTGGCAACAAATATTTATTTGCTCACTGGTCACCTTGCACCTTTTACTTGTCTTTACAAGTGCCACAGTACTTCTAAGCCAGAACAATTACCAGCAAAGCTTACTTTAGATCTACTGAAAATTTTTATTCAAACCTATGTTCCTATAATATCATTTAGATGTTGATAAAAAGCACAATACGTGGTATTACTGAAGGCTCCAAGTCTCTGGATGGATGTCAGTAAAAAGTAGAAAGTAATCTACAGATTTCTAGAAATTTTTCACAAGTAAGTGAATAACTGGAGTGGTTCCTCAGTCTTTAGCTGCCCCACTGTTGTATCTTTAACAGGGGTCTCAGGGGAGCAGGAGAAACCATGAGGAAATGCATCCTCACCATCTGCAAACCGGTTTTACTACACATTTTAATTCCTTACTCCAAGAAACATTGCCTAGTTTTCAGCTGTCCAGCAGAGTTAGTCTTACCTGCCACAGTCACCTGTTTTTCAAGAATTTTCAATGTCTCCTTCCACTTTGCGTGGCAAGTGTATAGTCCCGTATCATCAGCAGTTGCTTTTTTAGAAATCTTAGCTTCGCCAGTAACGCTTTTGGCTATCGGAGTTGTACCTTTCGTGATTGTTAATTCAGCTTTTGTATAGGATGGAACTAATGATGACATCTGAACTGTGCACCTCGTGGTAAAGTCATCGCCTTCAAATATTCTAGATTGTGGTTCAATCGTAAAGAGGTGACTAGAAAATGGATCTGGAATGAGAAATAGTTGATCACAATATGAAGCGAACAGTTGATTTTTCATTTCATTTTTTCTTGTTGGATCATTCTAAATTCCAAAATGTGTGCTAATGCAGACAACAAGGATGTGCTGGCTCTGGAGAGGGTCCAGAGGAGGTTTACAAGAATGATTCCAGGGTTGAGCGGGTTAGCGTGTGATGAGTTTTTGACAGCACTGGGCCTCAACTCGCTGGAGTTTAGAAGGTTGAGGGGGGACCTCATTGAAACTTACAGAATAATGAAAGGCATAGATAGAGTGGATGTGGAGAGGATGTTTCCACTGGTGGGAGAGTCTAGGACCAGAGGTCATAGCCTCAGAATTAAAGGGCGCTCTTTTAGAAATGAGGTGAGGAGGAACTTCTTTAGTCAAAGGGTAGTTAATCTGTGGAACTCATTGCCACAGAGGGCTGTGGAGGCCATCACGGGATATTTTTAAGGCAGAGATAGACAATTCTTAATTAGAACGGGTGTCAAGGGTTATGGGGAGAATGCAGGAAAATGGGATTAGGAGGCAGAGATCAGCCATGATTGAATGGCGGAATGGACCAGATGGGCCGAATGGCCTAATTCTCCTATAACTTGTATAAATGCACTGCACACCATACTCTAGTTTGGACTCATCAACTGATGCTTATTGTACATTTCTACTTGTCCTTGAACTAAGTGTCTTGCCATACATTTCAGAAGGCCCTTGGGTTTGGCTTCGGTTTATTTGTGTCACATTTACCGAGGTACTGCGATAAAACTTTTTATTAGATGCTCTTCCATCAAATCAGATAATACGATACATACACTCCTGTGGCTGCAGGAGTCAGTACTTTAGAAGCTATCCCAAGACATCATATGTACAAATTCATTTGCAGGATAAATTACTGAAAATGTAATTATCGTGGCTTCTTTGTTATCCCACTTTCACATCCACTCTCTACAAACTGGGGGCAATTTCAGAGGCCAATTAACCTACAGTCCTACTTGTCTTTGGGATGTGGGAGGAAACCAGAGCACCCGGACGAAACTGAGGCGGTCACTGGGAAAATGTGCAAACTCCACACAGAGAGCACCCAAGGTCAGGATCGAACTCAGGTCTCTGGTATTGTGAGGCAGGAACTCCACCAGATACGCCACTGTGCCTCCAACTCGCATCACTCCAGACAGGGGTACACTCGGACTTTCCAGCCTATTGATATCAGATGCCGGCTCTATCACTTTGGTCTTTAAATTCTATGTCATCCCACCATAGAATTTATATGATAATAAATAAATAATTTTCTTCTGAATCTTCCGTGCATGTGACATGCTAATTCACAGAGGTGCCCAGATGTGCAATTGTACACATGTAGTGCAAAACTGGACAAAAATTCTATGAATTTTGATAACAGGTGTGAAAGGCTCCTCATACAGAAGTAGGCCTTCACAAAACAGACAAGTCCTGCTTTGGCATTCCTTGCAGGGGATTATTTGGTCTAAGGAAGCTGGCTCATGACGTTAGGTCAATGTCCACAAACTTAGTCTTGTTTATAGTAGTAATGGGTCCTGGCAACAAATATTTATTTGCTCACTGGTCACCTTGCACCTTTTACTTGTCTTTACAAGTGCCACAGTACTTCTAAGCCAGAACAATTACCAGCAAAGCTTACTTTAGATCTACTGAAAATATTTATTCAAACCTATGTTCCTATAATATCATTTAGATGTTGATAAAAAGCACAATATGCGGTATTACTGAAGGCTCCAAGTCTCTGGATGGATGTCAGTAAAAAGTAGAAAGTAATCTACAGATTTCTAGAAATCCAGCACAAGTAAGTGAATAACTGGAGTGATTCCGCAGTCTTTTGCTGCCCCACTGTTGTATCTTTGACAGGGGTCTCAGGGGAGCAGGAGAAACCATGAGGAAATGCATCCTCACCATCTGTAAACCGGTTTTACTACACATTTTAATTCCTTACTCCAAGAAACATTGCCTAGTTTTCAGCTGTCCAGCAGAGTTAGTCTTACCTGCCACAGTCACCTGTTTTTCAAGAATTTTCAATGTCTCCTTCCACTTTGCGTGGCAAGTGTATAGTCCCGTATCATCAGCAGTTGCTTTTTTAGAAATCTTAGCTTCGCCAGTAACGCTTTTGGCTATCGGAGTTGTACCTTTCGTGATTGTTAATTCAACTTTTGTATAGGATGGAACTAATGATGACATCTGAACTGTGCACCTCATGGTAAAGTCATCGCCTTCAAATATTCTAGATTGTGGTTCAATCGTAAAGAGGTGACTAGAAAATGGATCTGGAATGAGAAATAGTTGATCACAATATGAAGCGAACAGTTGATTTTTCATTTCATTTTTTCTTGTTGGATCATTCTAAATTCCAAAATGTGTGCTAATGCAGACAACAAGGATGTGCTGGCTCTGGAGAGGGTCCAGAGGAGGTTTACAAGAATGATTCCAGGATTGAGCGGGTTAGCGTGTGATGAGTGTTTGACAGCACTGGGCCTCAACTCGCTGGAGTTTAGATGGTTGAGGGGGGACCTCATTGAAACTTACAGAATAATGAAAGGCATAGATAGAGTGGATGTGGAGAGTATGTTTCCACTGGTGGGAGAGTCTAGGACCAGAGGTCATAGCCTTAGAATTAAAGGGCGCTCTTTTAGAAATGAGGTGAGGAGGAACTTCTTTAGTCAAAGGGTAGTTAATCTGTGGAACTCATTGCCACAGAGGACTGTGGAGGCCAAGTCAGTGGATATTTTTAAGGCAGAGATAGACAATTCTTAATTAGAACGGGTGTCAAGGGTTATGGGGAGAATGCAGGAAAATGGGATTAGGAGGCAGAGATCATCCATGATTGAATGACGGAATGGACCAGATGGGCCGAATGGCCTAATTCTCCTCCTATAACTTGTATAGATGCACTGCACACCATACTCTAGTTTGGACTCATCAACTGATGCTTATTGTACATTTCTACTTGTCCTTGAACTAAGTGTCTTGCCATACATTTCAGAAGGCCCTTGGGTTTGGCTTCGGTTTATTTGTGTCACATTTACCGAGGTACTGCGATAAAACTTTTTATTAGATGCTCTTCCATCAAACCAGATAATACGATACATACACTCCTGTGGCTGCAGGAGTCAGTACTTTAGAAGCTATCCCAAGACATCATATGTACAAATTCATTTGCAGGATAAATTACTGAAAATGTAATTATCGTGGCTTTGTCAAACATAAGGTTGATCACTAGACGCTACAAATACCAGTTGAGGAGACACTGGTATGCTGATCTCGTTGTAGACATTGATCTTTCTTTTTATTCTGAATTTAAATCCTTTGTTTGGTAAAAATTATAATTTTTTATGCTTTTATAAGTGAATACTAAGATTTGATCTGTTTTTTATGGCGTTTTTATATGCAACTAGACCAAGGGGGGAGGGAGGGGAGAGGGAGAGGGGGGGGGCAGAGGGAGTGGGGGGAGAGAGAGGGAGGAAGGGGGGGAGAGAGGAGGGGATAGAGGGGGTGTGGGGGAGGGGGGTAGAGGGTTTTTGTTGGGGGGAGTCTAGGGAGGGCGTGAGGGATTTGACCTTACCCAACTCGCCATCTCCGGCGGGCCTCTGCAGCTCTCCGGGACCTTTGAGCTCTGGGCCAACCGCATGTTCAGCGGTTCTACATCCGCATCCCTGTGGGGGATGGGCGGCTGGGCTGGGGCGGTTGCGCTTGCGCTGCAGATGGCCGGCTGAATACGAGTCGACTGCGAGTGGGAGACGGACCAAAATGACTGAGTCGTGCGAGGGGGGGGGGGGGTGTTACGTAACTCGCACCTCGTGGAATACAGTGCCCAGCAGGCTGTGCGAGGAGCAGAGCCATTGTGATGTCATCAGCTTGATGGCTTTAAAAAAAGATCTCAGATTTGTGAACAATTTTAATTAAAAACTCAAGAAATAATGAATCAAATTTTCAGGTGAGGCGATTTTTGAGATCATGAGGTAAATCTCTATCGGAATATGTAAAAATTTCACCGTTAGCGCATCGTGTTTAGGAGGAGACGTGAATCACAGAAAAACACACAAATACACACACACATAAATACACAAATACATCCACATCCCAGATCAGAGTTTTATGTAGACAGATGTATTTTTATGTAATGTTGCCCCTGTCTGGACCTTGAGTCCGAAATAAAGTTTATTAAATAAAAATTAAATTAAATTAATACAATCAAGCCAAACGCAAGTACAACAGGTAGAGGAAACATACAGAGTGCAGAATAAAGTTCTCAGCAAATAGCACAACAGTTCCAGAGACAAAGTCCAATGTCCGCAATGGGTGGAGGAGGGTCAACCATATTGGTGAGACTGGAGTTACATCGAGGACAAACCAGATAAGGGGCAGGTTTTCTTCCTTGAAGGGTGTTAGTGAACCAGATGGGTTTATGTGCCATTCCGACAGTTTTGTAGTCATCATTACTCAAGGTGGGTGTTTTTATTTAAAGATTATTGATTGAGTTTAAATTTCATGGCTACTATGGCGGGACTTGAATTCAAATCACTTGATTATTAATCCAAATTCTGGGATCATTGATCTGGCAATTTAACAACTCCACCGCTGCTACATACCACATACCTTGTTGCACGACATTGTGACAATATCTATAATTTGCAGGTGTGTGATTGTGCCGGTTTAACCTACCTTGCACAGTTATGGTGACGGGTTCACTGTAGGTTGAGGTTGTTGCCAAGCTTCTTCCTTTGAACTTACAGCTGTAGACTTGATCTGTTGTTTCTGTAACTTTAAGCGTGTGTGTTACAAAGTTTGTATTGGTTCCTTTTTGTCCCACAGGGGAAGGTTTTCCATTTTTATATTTGTAGAACGTAAAGTCAAGAGGAGGAATTTCTTCAGCAGCATCGCAGCTCAACCCAATTTCATTTCCCACTATCACCTTCATCGGTTGTATGGTAAGTCGAGGCCTCTGTATTTGTCCTAAAGTAAAAAGCATAGGGTTTTATAGTTTTGGTATAAAAATGAAAGAGTTAAAATAATGAACACCCGGAGGCTGCAGCGAATCGTTCGATCAGCTGAGAAGGTTGTTGGCTGCAACCTTCCCTCCATTGATGAACTGTACACTGCAAGGGCCAGGAAGCGAGCAGGTCTCTGACCCTTCTCACCCTGGCCACAAACTCTTTGAATCACTTCAAGGCGACTCCAGACTGTCAAAGCCACCACAGCCAGACATAAAAACAGCTTTTTTTCCACGAGTAGTAGCTCTACTCGTTAACCAAACATCTGTAGCCTCCTTTTGCTCTGGTATTTTATTTAATTCACATGTTTAATCGATAATGTTTTATTATTAATATGTAATGTTTTATGTATCATTCTTAATTGTCACTGTATGTCATGTTGTCACTTGCGAGCGGAGCAGGCCCGGACCCATTCAGCCCTTAGAAAGCGTCTGATAAAGTCTGGATTACAAAACATAGGTGGGGGGGGATTGTCCCCCACCCCTCAAAGTTTATTGGCCAAGTATGTTCACATACAAGGAATTTGCCTTCGTGCTCCGCTCCAGGGACGGAAATCCTGGGCGGCGTGTCCCCCTGTCCCCCCCAGGATTTCCGTCCCTGGAGCGGAGCACGAAGGCAAATTCCTTGTATGTGAACATACTTGGCCAATAAACTTATTCATTCATTCATTCATAAAGTTAAGTAGGTTACAAAATGGACACCCTGCTTGTAGTTTTTGAAATATACAAAATGGATACCTTGTCCTTTAGTCTGAATACTCAGCTTGATGGAAATGTACAGATGCTGACTCATCAAAATTAGAAGCAAAACCGCTCGAAACTGCAGAGATAAGGAACAACTTCTTGGAGCAAAACCTTATATGGACATAGCTTTCTTGAAATCGTAAGAGACTGCAGAACTTTAATGTTACAATATATGGACATGGTGGGATTCTGTAAGAGAGTGTTCTGATAGATAAAGAATTGCTGAATTGCCCACCAGACTGGCCGAGAAGCTTCTGGAATTAGGGCTCAACACCCCCCCTGTGTGCCTGGGCCCTGGACTTTCTCACCGCCAGGCCCCAGGTAGTCAAGATGGGAGGGAATACATCGAAGTCCCTCACCCTGAGCACAGGATCGCCCCAGGGTTGCGTCCTCAGCCCCCTATTGTACTCCCTGTACACACATGACTGTGTGGCTAGGTTCAGCTCCAACTCAATAATTAAGTTTGCTGATGACACTGTGGTGGTGGGCCAGATCTCAGACAACGATGAGAAGGCCTACCGGGAGGAGGTGGCTGATCTAGCACTCTGGTACCAGGACAACAGCCTCCTCTTGAACATCAAACAAACATAGGAGCTGATCGTGGACTTTAGGAGGGCACATCATCCGAGGAAGTACACACCATTGAGGATAAATGGGGATACTGTGGATAGGGTGAGCTGTTTTAAATATCTGGGAGTCCACATCTCTGAGGATGTGACATGGACATCACACGCCGCAGCACTTGTGAGTAAGGCAAGGCAGCGCCTTTACCACCTCAGGTAATTGAGGAAATTCAGAGTGTCTCCGTGGATCCTCCAGTGCTTCTATTCAGCGGCTGTGGAAAGCATCTTGTCCGGAAATATTACCATCTGGTTTGGGAATTGCTCTGCTTAGGACAAGAAGGCTCTGCAGAGAGCAGTGTGTTCGGCCGAACGCACTATGGGAACTACACTCGCCCCCCTGCAGGAACTATACATCAGGAAGTGCAACTCCAGAGCCAATAAAATCATGGGAGACCCCTTCTACCCCAGCAACGGACTGTTCCAGCTGCTACGGTCAGGCAAACGCCTCCATTGCCATGCTGTGAGAACGGAGAGGTTGAGAAGGAGTTTCTTCCCAGAGGCCATTCGGACTGTAAACTCCCATCTCACCAGGGACTAACTTTACTGAACGTTTTTTCCTTCCGCCCACAATATTTAATATGTAAAAGAATATGTGATTGTGTTTATAGTTGGTTTGGTTGTTTGTCTTTTTGCACAAAGTCCGCAAGCATTGCCACTTTTCATTTCACTGCACATCTCGTATGTGTATGTGACGAATAAACTTCTTGACTTGACTATAAGTACGTTGTTTGAACGTTACATCTTTGAGTGGAACACGAGGAGCTCTGTGTATCTGAGGATACCCAACGTCTTCCTCCCCACTCCTGCCTGGCGAAATAAAGACGTTGCTGCTTTACTAACTTGCACTGTTTACTAACGGCATATATTTTGCACCTCAAAGATCTCTCTGCTGCTTCTCTAGTTAATGCATGTTACTCTATTCATGATTCAGCCATGGGACTGCCTACATCCTTTTTGCAAACCATAACCAATGCGTTTTCTGCATCTAGTTCCTGTCCAGTTTGTGGTATTCGCAGTTTATCATTTCTCCTCGTACAATCCTGCTTTGATAGCTCTTGCATCAGTGAGCAATGCTCCCCCCCTCCTGGATTTATTTGCAGTTGGGTCACTTTAGGCAACAGATCATTTGCTTGGCAGCACAATGTGGCACAATGTAGCGATCGATTCTCTTTCCAGTAGAGTGATGCAGTAACTATTTGCATTGGAACCAAAGGGGAGTCAGTCTACCTCACGACAGAAGGGGGAGGAGTAATGGAGGAAATACAGCCAGAGAGTTGTGTACACCAAGTATTCTCAAACAGCAATGTGATTAAAGGGTAAATATTACTTGGGACACCTGAGGATAACTTGCCCTTCTCCAAAATAGGGAATGCGACCTCTCATTTCAGCGAGCAGACACAACTTCAGTTTAATTTCTCAAAATGCAGTGCTGTCTTGGGCTGGGTGTCAGCTGGCATTTTTGCACAAAGGTCCCTGGAATGGGCTTTCGACGTGAACGCTTTTCACTCAAATTGCCATCAATTTAGCATTTGAGCCTCAGCTGACACTGACATAATATCCATAGCCAGCATTGGATGATGGAAAAGCAGTGGCAGTGGGATTTGCAGGAGAATGTAGATGTAAGTGGTGCATGATCCGAGCAAGTGCTCAGCGATTGCTTTCTCTTGAAGGATGGCCTTGAAGAGGAGGAAGACCATGTGAAGGATTCTACCACTGCAGCTTCCTCTTGTTACATCCCATGCTATTCTGATTATGAATTTATTAATCCTCTTCCCTCATGTTGGTATTACAGTCTCCATTGCTTGAGATCTGACAGATTGGAGTTTGTTCTCTAACATCCTCCATCAAACTCGAAATCAGCCATGATCACGTTGAATGCTGGGACAGGCATGAGGGACGGAGTGGTCTACGCCTACTCATTGTCTTTGTTTGTGTGCTCTCCCTATTTTGGACTCAAGGTCAAATTCAATTTTTTTGGTCTGAGGAGGTAACCTTCACCTTACCTGCCCACCCAAATAGAGTTAAATTATCCCATGACAATATTCAGAGAAGAACAGGCATCTCTCCAGAGTTCATCTCTCAACCCAAAGCCGTCAGATGACCAAGTAATCACCACAATGGTGTTCAAGGGATTTTCTGAAATGAACATGGGGCTTCATTTCTGGAGCTACAGCAGTGACTAGGTTTCACGAATGCTTCATCACCTGGTCGAAACAAACAAGTGGACATGCTGGCTCATATCAACGATCGACACAAAGTGCTTGGATAAGTCACTGGAGAAAAAGGATGGGTGACTTTTTGGGTCGGGCCCCTTCTTCAGACGGGGGACTTTGGAGACCTTCTCTCCGATGGGAGACCCTCTCTCACTGCTCCCCCTCTATGATTCCTACTACTTTCCAACTCTCATCACCATCTTTTTGAGACTGAAGAAAGGTCCCGACTCGAAATGTCACCTATCCTTTTTTTCCGGAGATGCTGCCTGACCCGCTGAGTTACTCTAGCACTTTGTGTCTGTCTTTAGGCTTCACATTGGCTGTTTGGCACTTTGGGAAGCCCTGGGTTTTATTTTTCATGCCTCATGTAATGTCGCAATATGTTTCATGTTTCACATTACCTGTAACTTCTATGTATATGTTTCCGCTCGTAGCTGTTTGATCTCCCACGTTCACGACACAGACATAGTATCCAGTATGTGTTGCTCGAGCAGATTGTATTGTAAAAGAGTATTTTGGCTCAGGAATCATGGAGGTATTCAGCAGGACGTTCTTTTGTGATCCTTTATAGAAACGGTATGTAATTTGATTTGGGAGACGAGACGTTGCCACGGAAGTAACTGAACATGTCAGAGTAATGGAGTTTCCCGCTTGTGCTAATGCCTCGGGGTCGGATTTTATTTCTGTCTTGTGTATCTCCACATCTGTGAGAACAAAAAACAGAAAATTAGTTTTAATTCTACATAATGTGCACAATGGCGCAGCGGGTAGAGCTGCTGCCTCATAGCGCCAGAGACCCGTGGTTCGATCGTGACCGCGGAGGCCGTCAGCGTGGAGTTTGCACGTTCTCCCATGTGACCGCGTGGTTTTCCTCCGGGTGCTCCGGTTTCCTCCCACATCCCAAAAACGTGCGGGTTTGTAGGTTAATTGGCCCTCTGTAAAGTGCCCCTAATGTGTGGGGAGTGGATGAGAAAGGGGGATAACATGGAACTGATCGATGGTTGTTGTTGACTGAGTGGGCCGAAGGGCCTGTTTCCAAGCTGTATCTCCAAACTAGTAATGTCAAAACATTCTAGAAATACAGATCAAGCATAGATTTCCATTCCAGTTTGAAAAATGGTCCACCCCGTAAGATCAAATGTCCATGTTCTCCAAGGATGCTGCCTGATCTGCTGAGTTAATCCAGTGTTTTGTGTCCTTGCTTGGTAAACCAACAACTGCAGTTCCTTGTTTCTACATAGATTTCCTTTTCCCTGCCCCCAGAGATGATACAGAATGGATCATTCCATCAACCATTTCAATGCTGGTCAAAATGGATTTTACGTTAATCTCACTTTCTAGCTCTTGGACAGATGTTTGGCATGTTATGACTTGCGTGCTCATTCCGATACTAGTTCACTAGTTCACAAATTATAGGAATAGAATTAGGCCATTCGGCCCAACGAGTCCACTCCCATTCGGCCCAATGAGTCCACTGGCTAATCTCTGCCTCCTAATCCCATTTTCCTGCCTTCTACCCATAACCCTTGATACCCGTTCTAATCAAGAGTTTGTCTATCTCTTCCTTTAAAATATCCACTGACAGATCTGGTAAGGGTGGAGGAAAAATATGAAGTTGGTATATCCCTTTTGCACGGTTTTTATAATAGAGCTTTGTTTTTTTCTTTGGGGGTTTTTTTCCTTTTTCCTACTTTCTTTCCTAGGGTCTATTTCTTAATTATTTTCTCTAATCAATGGGTCTCTTTTTTTCTCTCTCACTGATCACTCTTTTACACGAACACATCTTTCTTTCTCTCACTTTCTCTACTTTCTTTATCTATATCTTTCCTTAAAGCTTAAAAAATGAAGGGGTACAATAAATGTAATAAGATATATCTGGCTTGTACTATTGTAATTTATTGTACTAATAAATAAATTAATTAATTACTAATAAATAAATAAATAAATCAGTCACCAAAATTATACGTTGTCAATGATTAATTATTGAAGCCACCAAGGGTAGACAACTTAAACTCATATCCTAGTGTGAGAGAGAGAGAGAGAGCGAGATAGATAGATAAAGAGAGAGAGAGAGAGAGAGAGAGAGAGATAGAGAGAGAGGGAGGGTATTAAAGGCTGTAACGTCAATCAACGTCTGCATTAAATTATTGTAATCTCTCGAATGAAGGTGGATCATCAGAATAGGTCTGTTGTCATGTATTAAATTCCTGGGCTCGGTTCTTCATTCGAACACATGTCGGCTGAATTTTTGGATAGATAACACTTTGTAAAAAGCTTTTTGGCTTAATTAACCTATATTTAATTTATGTCAAAGATTGACAGTGGCACATTGTTAGTTGATGCAAAAATATATTCAAATAGATAAAAAAGAAATAACAATGTTTTCCATAAAGTGTTCAAATGTCCACATTGACACCATGGCAGGTGTCCACGTTGCGGGGGCTGGAAACTGGAAGTATACCGAGCTAATTCTGCTGCCATCATCATCTATTGCAACAAGTGATGGCTTCCCACTGATTGTCACCGGAAGCTTGCGTCCTTTTCAGGACGGACGATGACAGTGATGTCAACATTTGTAACAAGATGGACACGAAAAGAAGAAGCAGATTTGCACAGTTCTCTTTAGGTACAAAAAATAAGCCAGATCTGGGCCTTGTGTGAATTGCCTGCAGTTTGACATCACTCCCCACTTTAGTTGACATTGTTTTTCTGTCAATGTGATCATTGCTCCAATGTTGTAATTAATTTGTTGATCTAATGGATCGGAGTGTGTAGGAAAGAACTGCAGATGCTGGTTTAACCCGAAGATAGACACATAAAGTTGGAGTAACTCAGCGGGACAGGCGGCGTCTCTGGAGAGAAGGAATGGGTGACGTTTCGGGTCTGTCTCGCTGAGTTACTCCAGCTATTTGTGTCCATTTAATCAATGGATCGGAGTAACAATTTTAGGTTGTGGGATCCACGAGAAGTTTCCTTCTGCCACCAACATTGATTGAAATTGGAGTTTAAACACTTCCCTTACGAAGATCAACGCCACGATTTCTGAAGTTAAGCAGTTCTTTTTGTTTGTCTCACGTGGAGAGATTTAAGAATTAATTGAAAACAGTTCTTACCTGTTTGGACATGCCCAATCCCACCTGAAATAATGAAAAGATAATATTGTTCAGACTATTCAGATGTGTGTTCACTTCAGTTCAAAATGCAGGGAATAATCATGCTTTATAGAGTCTTTGAAACGCACTGGCGTGGAAGCCATTTAGCCCATCATGTCTACGTTGGTTGAAAAAGTCCACGACATAGTCAATTTTCAGCACAAAGTCCAGACCTTCAAAGTCACTGCTCTTCAAGCATGCATCCATACTGTTTAAATGTGACAAGCATTTGTGCCACTATCTTGCCTTCAGCCAGTGCGTTCCACGTCCCTACCACCCGTCAGTTAAAAATATGATTCCATGTCTTGCTACCACCCTTCTGACAATTACATTTATGTCCGTGGATTTTCACCTCTCTGTCAAAGGACATAGGATCCTCCTGTCCACTCTATCTGAACCTCTTGTGAGTTTCTACACTTCAATCAATCACTGTGTTTTGTAAGAATAGCAGAACTAAGAACTATGATATGAGAAGACATGAGTTAATATTTTCAGTTCAAAGTTATTTGCAGAATTTTGTTCATTTTGAGGGATTTATTTGTTTAATATAATTCTGAACAGTGAATTTTAACTAAGTCTTTGCAACCACTCAGTTAAAAGTCCATGTTCAGAATTATATAACACAACGTTGTGTATTTGTATGTTGTATAAATTACAGGAACCATGTTGTTTTACTCAATGTCGAACATGGAGAAGGAACAATTTTTATATTTTCCCACTGTATTAAGATATTCTAAATGTCTTCTGCAATAGGATTTGTAATATTATGTGCAGTACACGGAGTAAATTTCACATGTTCAACTTTTTGAAGCAATAAAATAGTATTTAACTTACATAGTAGCTGGGTGATAAACAGGATGGTGGTTTTCGACATGTTCTTCGCAGTGCTTTGAAAGAGGAAGTGTTTTTCAAGCTACCAAGACTTCGTCGCAGGGTTCAAAATTAGATTGATAAATGTGCCTTTAAGGAAGCAACGTAGTTTATCAAACAAAACAGGAATATACCATATCTGTCCAGCTGAAAGGATTCTGAGAATTAGAAGAACAAGCACAGTTTCCACTCGGCTAACTTCTTAAGGTTAAATAGAGCTGAGGAAGACCGGTGATGGTATAAAATACTGTTATTCATAGAAACATAGAATCATAGAAAATAGGTGCAGGAGTAGGCCATTCGGCCCTTCGAACCTGCACCGCCATTCAATATGATCATGGCATCCAACTCAGTATCCTGTACCTGCCTTCTCTCCATACCCCCTGATCCCTTTAGCCACAAGGGCCACATCTAACTCCCTCTTAAATATAACCAATGAACTGGCCTCAACTACCTTCTGTGGCAGAGAGTTCCAGAGATTCACCACTCTCTGTGTGAAAAATGTTTTTCTCATCTCGGTCCTAAAGGATTTCCCCTCTATCCTCAAACTGTGACCCCTTGTCTTGGACTTCCCTAAAATCGGGAACAATCTTCCTGCATCTAGCCTGTCCAACCCCTTAAGAATTTTGTAAGTTTCTATAAGATCCCCCCTCAATCTACTAAATTCTAGCGAGTACAAGCCGAGTCTATCCAGTCTTTCTTCATATGAAAGTCCTGACATCCCAGGAATCAGTCTGGTGAACCTTCTCTGTACTACCTCTATGGCAAGAATGTCTTTCCTCAGATTTGGAGACCAAAACTGTACGCAATACTCCAGGTGTGGTCTCACCAAGACCCTGTACAACTGCAGTAGAACCTCCCTGCTCCTATACTCAAATCCTTTTGCTATAAATGCTAACATACCATTCGCTTTCTTCACTGCCTGCTGCACCTGCATGCCTACTTTCAATGACTGGTGTACCATGACACCCAGGTTTCGTTGCATCTCGCCTTTTCCTAATCGGCCACCATTTAGATAATAGTCTACTTTCCTGTTTTTGCCACCAAATTGGATAACCTCACATTTATCCACATTATACTGCATCTCCCATGCATTTGCCCACTCACCCAGCCTATCCAAGTCACCTTGCAGCCTCCTAGCATCCTCCTCACAGCTAACACTGCCCCCCAGCTTCGTATCATCCGTAAACTTGGGAGATGTTGCATTCAATTCCCTCGTCCAAATCATTAATATATATTGTAAATAGCTGGGGTCCCAGCACTGAGCTTTGCGGTACCCCACTAGTCACTGCCTGCCATTCTGAAAAGGACCCGTTTACTCCTACTCTTTGCTTCCTGTTTGCCAGCCAGTTCTCTATCCACATCAATACTGTACCCCCAATACCATGTGCTTTAAGTTTGTATATTAATCTCTTATGTGGGACATTGTCGAAAGCCTTCTGCAAGTCCAGATATATATCACATCCACTGGTTCTCCCTTATCCACTCTACTAGTTACATCCTCGAAAAATTCTATAAGATTCGTCAGACATGATTTACCTTTCGTAAATCCATGCTGACTTTGTCCAATGATTTCACCACTTTCCAAATGTGCTGCTATCCCATCTTTAATAACTGATTCTAGCAGTTTCCCCACTACCGATGTTAGACTAACTGGTCTGTAATTCCCCGTTTTCTCTCTCCCTCCCTTTTTAAAAAGTGGGGTTACATTAGCTACCCTCCAATCCTCAGGAACTACTACAGAATCTAAAGAGTTTTGAAAAATTATCACTAATGCATCCACTATTTCTGGGGCTACTTCCTAAGTACTCTGGGATGCAGCCTATCTGGCCCTGGGGATTTATTGGCCTTTAATCCATTCAATTTACCTAACACCACTTCCCGGCTAACCTGGATTTCACTCAGTTCCTCCATCTCATTTGACCCGCGGTCCCCTGCTATTTCCGGTAGATTATTTATGTCTTCCTTAGTGAAGACGGAACCAAAGTAGTTATTCAATTGGTCTGCCTTGTCCTTGTTCCCCATGATCAATTCACCTGTTTCTGACTGCAAGGGACCTACATTTGTTTTAACTAATCTCTTTCTCTTCACATACCTATAAAAACTTTTGCAGTCAGTTTTTATGTTCCCTGCCAGTTTTCTTTCATAATCTATTTTTCCTTTCCTAATTAAGCCCTTTGTCCTCCTCTGCTGGACTCTGAATTTCTCCCAGTCCTCTGGTAGGCTGTTTTTTCTGGCTAATTTGTACGCTTCATCTTTTGTTTTGATACTATCCCTGATTCCCCTTGTTATCCATGGATGCACTACCTTCCCTGATTTATTCTTTTGCCAAACTGGGATGAACAATTGTTGTAGTTCATCCATGCAGTCTTTAAATGCCTTCCATTGCATATCCACCGTCAACCCTTTAAGAATCAATTGCCAGTTAATCTTGGCCAATTCACGTCTCATACCCTCAAAGTTACCTTTCTTTAAGTTTAGGACCCTTGTTTCTGAATTAACAATGTCACTCTCCATCCTAATGAAGAACTCTACCATATTATGGTCACTCTTGCCCAAGGGGCCACGCACAACAAGACTGCTAACTAACCCTTCCTCATTACTCAATACCCAGCCTGCTCTCTCGTTGGTTCCTCTACATGTTGGTTTAGAAAACTATCCCACATACAACCAAGAAATCCTCTTCTTCAGCACCCCTGCCAATTTGATTCACCCAATCTATATGTAGATTGAAGTCGCCCATTATAACTGTTTTACCTTTACCCCTTCGCCAGGGACTAGTTCAAATCTCAAGTTGCTCAGAGGCAAAAAAAATACTTCTGTATATCTATGTTTACAAAAGAACTGCAGATGCTAGAAAAATCGAAGGTAGACAAAAAAGCTGGAGAAACTCAGCAGATGAGGCAGCACCTATGGAGCGCAGGAATAGGTGACGTTTCGGGTCAAGATCCTTCTTCAGACTCATGTGGCAGGGGGGTGGGGGGAAAGACAGGAAGAGGAGGAGACAGTAAGCCGAGGGAGAGCTGGGAAGAGGAGGGGAAGGAAGGAGAAAGCAGGGACTACCTGAAATTGGAGAAGTCAATGTTCATACCGCTGGGGTGTAAGCTACCCAAATGAAATATGAGGTGCTGTTCCTCCAATTTGCGGTGGGACGCACTCTGGCCATGGAGGAGGCCAAGGACAGAAAGATCAGATTCGGAACGGGAGGGGGAGTTGAAGTGCTGAGCCACCGGGAGATCAGGTTGGTTATTGCGAACCGAGCGGAGGTGTTGGGCGAAGCCTGCGATTGGTTTCACCGATGTAGAGCAGTTGACTCCTGGAACAGCAGATGCATTAGATAAGTCTGGAGGAGGTGCAGGTGAACCTCTGCCTCAACTGGAAAGACTGCTTGGGTCCTTGGATGGAGTCAAGGGGGGAGGTAAAGCGACAAGTGTGGCATTTCCTGCGGTTGCAAGGGAAAGTACCAGGGAGGGGGTGGTTTGGGTGGGAAGGGACGAATTGACCAGGGAGTTACGGAGGGAGTGGTCTCTGCAGAAAGCAGAAACGGGAAGAGATGGGAAGATGTGGCCAGTGGTGGGATACCGTTGGAGGTGGTGAAAATGTCGGAGGATTATATGTTGTATGCGACAGCTAGTAGGGTGGAAGGTGAGGACAAGGGGGACTCTCTCCTTGTTACGAGTGGGGGGGATGGGGAGTGAGAGCGGAGCTACGGGATATAGAGGAGACCTTGGTGAGAGTCGCATCTATAGTCAAAGAGGGGAACCCCCATCCCCTAAAGAATGAGGACATCTCCGATGCCCTGGTTTGGAACACCTCACCCTGGGTGCAGATGCGGGGTAGACGGAGGAATTGGGAGTAGGGGATAGAATCCTTACAGGAAGCAGGTTGGGAAGAAGTGTAGTCCAGATAGCCATGGGAGTCAGTGGGTTTGTAGTAAACCCACTGACTCCCCCCGACATCAGTCTGAAGAAGGGTCTCGACCCGAAACGTCGTCTATTTCTTCGCCCCAACGATGCTGCCTCAACCTCTGAGTTTCTCCAGCATTTTTGTCTACTTTCTGTATATCTATTGCCTTTTTGACATCTCTTTTTAGGAGCTCCCCAGTTGAAGTATTTGTCAACAACCAATATGCAAACAGCAAACTCCCGAGCAGCATTGTGCGATTGCATATATAAGCCGTTTAACTCCCGCTGCCATTCCCACACTGACTTTTCTGTCCTCGCCCTCCTCCATTGTCAGGCCCAGCGCAGATTGGAGGAACAGCACCTCATATTTCGCTTGGGCAGCTTACAACCCAGCGGTATGAACGTTGACTTCTCTAACTTCAAGTAACCCTAACTTTCCATCCCTCCCCCTTCCCAGTTCTCCGACTAGCCTAACAGTCCTCCTTTACATTTTATTTTATTTGTTTGCTTTGTTGTTAACTTCTCCTAGCTAACAATGATCTATTCTACATTGTCCTTGATCACCATCCGCTTTGTCTCGTTTTCACACCTTACTTTTCCTTATCTCTGTATCTCCTCCTCCCCTGATTCTGTCTGAAGACCCGAAACGTCACCCATTTCTTCTCTCCAGAGATGCTGCCTGTCCCGCTGAGTTACTCCAGCTTTTTATGTCCACCTTCTGAAAAGCTCATCAGATCAGGCAGCATCTGTGCAGAGATAAAGAGAGTCGATGTTCATCAGATGATAGGTCAAGAACAGAGTGTTGATTCTGTTTCTGTCTCCATTCTGACCAGTCAGGTATTTCCAGCATCTTCTGCTGCTTAAGATAAGACGCATGATCCTCAAAGGCGTCTTTGTTATTTCAGCCAGAAAACAATACTGTGTGTGCTAAAGGATGAGAAAAAAAGAGACACACAAGGAACTGCAGATGCAGGAATCCTGAGGAAAACAACCGACTGCTGGAGGAACTCAGCCGGTCAGGCAGCATTTGTGGAGGGAATTGGATTTTGGGTCGGGAGGTCATGTCGCAGTTGTAAAAGTCGTTGGTGAGGCCTCATTTAGAGTATTGTGTCCAGTTCTGGGCACCATGTTATAGGAAAGATGTTGTCAAGCAGGAAAGGGTACAGAGAAGATTCACGAGGATGCTGCCAGGACTAGAGGGTCCGAGCTATAGGGAGAGGTTGAGTAGGCTGGGACACTATTCCTTGGAGCGCAGGAGGATGAGGGATGATCTTATAGAGGTGTATAAGATCATAAGATCATAGATCGTGTAGACTCACAGAGTCTCTTGCCCAGAGTAGGTGAATGGGTTTATAAGTGTGGTGGGCGTATGGAACAAGCTGCCAGAGGAGGTAGTTATCGGAACATTCAAGAAACAGTTAGACGGGTACATGGATAGGACAGGTTTAGAGGGATACGTCACCCATTCCTTCCCTCCAGAGATGCTGCCTGTCCCGCTGAATTACTCCAACATTTTGTGTCTATCTTCAGTTTAATCCAACATCTGCAGTTCCTTCCTACGCCCTTGGACTTATTCTACATTATCTTCTTCTTGCATATGACGTGATCAGCCCAAAGTTGTAGGACAACTTGTTCTATTTGATCTTATTTGATTGTGCACGCCGGGTTGATTGCATCCGTCGAAACAGGGCGGCCCACGTGAAGATTGCAATCTCCCACCCCATTCTATATATAACATCTGCCCAGAGAGTTCACCTCCACTGTTGTGACTGCAGCCTATATCCCTCCTGATGCTAATGCCAAGCTTGCAATGAAAGAGCTGCATACTGCCATTAGCAATCAACAGACGCACAACCCCGAGGCAGCCTTCATTGTTGCGGGTGACTTCAATCACTCTAACCTGAAGACTGTACTCCCCAAATTCCACCAACATGTCTCCTTCCCCACTAGAGTAGACAAGACACTGGACAAAGTCTACACCAACATGGCTGAAGCTTACAAAGCCATCCCCCTCCCCCACCTTGGTCAGTCTGATCACGTCTCATTGTTCCTGCTCCCTAAGTACTCCCCACTCATCAGACGGGTTAAACCAACTGTGAGGACAGTTAAAGTCTGGTCAGAGGAAGCGGACTTCACACTTCAGTAGTGTTTTGGAAACACTGACTGGAAGGCGTTTGCAGCCCAGGCCACCCTTGACTCCCACATTGATTCCTACACATCCTCTGTTCTGGACTTTATAAACTCCACCATCAATAGTGTCACCTCCCTCAAACAGGTGACCATATTCCCGAATCAGAAGCCATGGATGAACAGCGAGGTCAGGCTACTGCTGAAAGCACGGGACACCGCTTTCAGCTCAGGCGATGCTCGAGCCTACAGTTCAGCCAGGGCTAACCTGAAGAGGGGCATCAAGAAGGCCAAGCACTGCCATAAGCTCAGGATTGAGGAGCACTTCAACAACAACTCCGACCCCCGACGCATGTGGCAAGGCATCCAGGCCATCACGGACTACAGACCCTCCAACACCACCCCCACATCCAGCGACGCCTCCTTCCTTGAGGAGCTTAATCACTTCTATGGCCGCTTCGACAGGGACAATCTAGAGACAGCCATCAAGGCTGTGCTACCTGCCGATCACCAACCCCTCACACTCACCCCCTACGACGTATACGTGGCACTGAGTAGGACTAATGCACGTAAAGCTGCTGGCCCTGACGGCATCCCCGGGTGCGTCCTCAGGGCCTGTGCTGCGCAGCTGACAGACGTCTGGACTGACATCTTCAACCTGTCACTTGCCCAAGCAGTTGTCCCCACGTGCCTTAAAACCACCTCCATCGTGCCAGTGCCAAAACACTCCACTGCGGCGAGCCTCAACGACTTCCGCCCAGTTGCACTTACCCCCATCATCACCAAGTGCTTCGAGAGGCTGGTCCTGGCACACCTCAAAAGCTGCCTACCCCCCACACTGGATCCCTATCAGTTTGCCTACCGCAAGAACAGGAGTACGGAGGATGCCATCTCAACGGCACTTCACTCCGCCCTCTCCCACCTCGACAACAGAGACACTTACGTAAGAATGCTGTTCATCGATTACAGCTCAGCATTCAACACCATTATACCATCAAAACTGATCACCAAACTCGGTAACCTGGGCATCGACCCCTCCCTCTGCAACTGGATACTGGACTTTCTAACCAACAGACCCCAGTCTGTTAGGTTAGACAAGCACACCTCTTCAACCCTCACCCTGAACACCGGCGTTCCACAGGGCTGTGTGCTGAGCCCCCTCCTCTACTCCCTCTTCACCTATGACTGCACACCTGTACATGGCACTAACACCATCATCAAGTATGCAGATGATACAACGGTGATGGGCCTCATCAGCAACAACGATGAGTCGGCCTACAGGGAGGAGGTCCAGCACTTAGCAGCATGGTGCGCTGACAACAACCTGGCCCTTAACTCCAAGAAGACCAAGGAGCTCATTGTAGACTTCAGGAAGTCCAGGGGCGGCACGCACACCCCCATCCACATTAACGGGACGGAGGTGGAACGTGTTTCTAGCTTCAGGTTCCTGGGAGTCAACATCTCCGATGACCTCTCTTGGACCCACAATACCTCAACTCTGATCAAGAAGGCTCACCAGCGTCTCTTCTTCCTAAGGAGACTGAAGAAGGTCCATCTGTCTCCTCAGATCCTGGTGAACTTCTACCGCTGCACCATCGAGAGCATCCTTACCAACTGCATCACAGTATGGTACGGCAACTGCTCTGTCTCCGACCGGAAGGCATTGCAGAGGGTGGTGAAAATTGCCCAACGCATCACCGGTTCCTCGCTCCCCTCCATTGAGTCTGTGCAAAGCAAGCGTTGTCTGCGGAGGGCGCTCAGCATTGCCAAGGACTGCTCTCACCCCAACCATGAACTGTTTACCCTCCTACCATCCGGGAGGCGCTACAGGTCTCTCCGTTGCCGAACCAGCAGGTCCAGGAACAGCTTCTTCCCGGCGGCTGTCACTCTACTCAATAATGTACCTCGGTGACTGCCAATCACCCCCCCCCCCCGGACACTTATTATTATTTATTCAAATCATTTGCTATGTCGCTCTTCCAGGGAGATGCTAAATGCATTTCGTTGTCTCTGTATTGTACACTGACAATGACAATTAAAATTGAATCTGAATCTGAATAAGGATGTGTGTATATCAGTTATGTTGTAGTTTACCTTTCTACTTTTATATGGAAACAGTGAAACATGCCGCCTGTTAACCCATCGATACATTCAATTGTCCAGGTGTCTTTCTGATGTAATATGTACAAGAGTTTGTACACATCTTTACTAAAGAACAAACAAAAACTTCTGCAGTCTCGCTTGCAGACTTGATTTTATCTAATTGTGTTTTTGCACGAATGCTCAGTTTCTTTTATAGTCTTTTTTTTCTTTTAGCTTATCTTGCACAATCTTTGTGTCATTTATGTGTGGTTTGTATTTTTGTGTGTTGGTCTGAGTCTACGTGCCTCAGATGCTGCTGCAAGCAAGATTTTCATCTGCAGAAAAAGGGTCTCGACCCGAAACATCACCCGTTCCTTCTCTCCAGAGGTGCCGCCTGTCCCGCTGAGTTGCTCCAGCTTTTTGTGTCTATCTTCGGTTTAAACCAGAATCTGCAGTTCCTTCCTGCACATGTACCTGTGCAGCTGTTTCCTAAACGTTGGGATAGTCCCAGCCTCAACTACTATAACTGTACCTGGCCTTGGTTGTGAAGGTGGAAAATGTCTTGAATGTTGTGGTCCAGGTGACCGACTGATAGACAATAGACAATAGGTGCAGGAGTAGGTCATTCGGCCCTTCGAGCCAGCACCACCATTCAATGTGATCATGGCTGATAAAACTTGTTCTGCAAAAAAGTAGAACCGCCTTTCCAAAGTAGCAAATGTTCTGTTGCAAATGGTGTCAACATCCTTGCCTTCACAGGAAGTTCACACTGAATATGTATTCACCAAATGCACACAAAGGTGACAATCTTTCACATCAAGCCACATATAAAATTACTGTAAGCAGCAAACCACATATATATGTTTTTTTAGTCAAGATAAAATACTTTTATTTTAGGTTTCATTTACTCATACTTGTTTTCATATACAACAGAAGTCTGGAAAATAAATGTTTCATTTAAACTCAGGGTAAGCGGCCAAGATGTGGAGGGGGCAGGAAATGGTTGCAGAAACCCTCTACTGAGCTGTCAACAATTGGTCTGTAGAATCGATAGCACAAAAAACATTTCCCCCAGAGAATGCTTGATTGAAGCAATGGAGGAGCTAGAAGAATGTAGGAGCAAGTGGAGGCCACTCGGCCCCTTTAAGCCTGATCCACCATTCAATACTGTTGGGGAACAGCCGACTCCTGCTCCCATGTTCATGTGTGTAAGGAGGAAGTGCAGATGCTGGCTAACACCGAAGATAGTCACAACATGCTGGAGTAACTCAACGTGTCAGACAGCATCTCTGGAGAACAGGAATAGGTGGCGTTTCGGGTCGAGACCCTTCATCAGATCCTCCCATTTTTTTATGATCCTTACATTGATTAAACAAGTGTTCTCTGAAGGATTTTTTTCTGCAATCTATGTTACAAATGATTTCCTGTTAATAAACTTTATATCCTTTGGGACGACAGATGGCACAATGGGCTAAGTGTTCGGCTGGAGACCGGAAGGTAGCCGGTTCGAATCCCGCTTGGAGTGCATATTGTCATTGTGTCCTTGGGCAAGACACTTCACCCACCTTTGCCTGTGTGTGAATGTGTGTCAGTGATTGGTGGTGGTCGGAGGGGCCGTAGGCGCAGATTGGCAGCCACGCTTCCGTCAGTCTGCCCCAGGGCAGCTGTGGCTACAGAAGTAGCTCACCACCACCGAGTGTGACTGAGGAGTGAATGAATAATGCGATGTAAAGCGCCTTGAGTATTAGAAAGGCGCTATATTAGTCCCATCCATCATTATTATTATTATCCTCTGATTATGGAGAATATAAAGTGTATTAATGTAAATGAATGGAAAACTGCCTTCGAAATGCAAATCCTTTTTTAATACATTAGCTTCTACCTCACCCAGTACATGAAACAGATTTGTTTAATAATCAGCATCACATTTTGGATATTTATTACATAATCTGCACGGTGGCGCAGCGGTAGAGTTGCTGCCTTACAGCGCCAGAGACCAGGGTTCATAACCCGTGCTTGACTGTAGGGATTTTGTACGTTCTCCCCGTGACCGCGTGGGTTTTCTCCGAGAACTTTGGTTTCCTCCTACACGCCAAACACCTACAGGTTCACAGGTTAATTGGCTTGGTATAAATGTTTTTTTTTAAATTGTCCCTAGTGGAGGATAGTGTTAATGAACGGCGATCGCTGGTCGGCACGGACTCGGTGGGCCGAAGGGCCTTTTTCTGTGCTGTATCTCTAAACTAAACTAAACTAAATAAGCTGCAGAAAATTAACAACAGGTCACTGATCCGACTTGTCTGCTCAAGTTGCTATTCACCGTGTGGTTTGTTCAAATGATACTCAAGCCACGACACTAGTGGTCGGTCTGGCCTTGGTTCCTGCATTGCTCTTCAGTTCACCCGCTTCAATGAGACAAAGAGAACAGCCATCAGGAGCTGTCAGTTCTGCAAGGACTTAACTGCAAGTGCGGACACCATGAACCACCCAGCATTGATTCCAAAGACAGACACAAAATGCTGGAGTAACTCAACGGGACAGGCAGCATCTCTGGAGAAGAGGAACGGGTGACGTTTCGGGTCGAGACGCTTCATCGGGTTCATTCCAAATTAGGAAATTTGCAAATGACTCAAAGCTGGGTGGCAGTGTGAACTGTGAGGAGGATGCTATGAGAATGCATGGTGACTTGGACAGGTTGGGGGAGTGGGCAGATGCATGGCAGATGAAGTTTAATGTGGATAAATGTGAGGTTATCCACTTTGCTAGCAAAAACAGGAAGGCAGATTACTATCTAAATGGCGTCAAGTTGGGAAAAGGGGAAGTACAACGGGATCTGGGGGGTCCTTGTTCATCAGTCTATGAAAGTAAGCATGCAGGTACAGCAGGCAGTGAAGAAAGCCTTTATAACAAGAGGAGTCGAGTATAGGAGTAAATAGGTCCTTCTGCAGTTGTACAGGGAGAATGGAGCGGTTGGGCTTATACACTCTGGAGTTTAGAAGGATGAGAGGGTATCTTATTGAAACATATAAGATTGTTAAGGGTTTGGACACGCTAGAGGCAGGAAACATGTTCCCGATGTTGGGGGAGTCCAGAACCAGGGGCCACAGTTTAAGAATAA
Organism: Amblyraja radiata; assembly: GCF_010909765.2. Taxonomy (NCBI): domain Eukaryota; kingdom Metazoa; phylum Chordata; class Chondrichthyes; order Rajiformes; family Rajidae; genus Amblyraja; species Amblyraja radiata. Next base: position 9,444,330 of record NC_045981.1, on the reverse strand, counting down.
GGGGTGAGCATTTAGAACGGAGGCGAGGAAACACTTTTTCTCACAGAGAGTTGTGAGAAATGTCACACATTCCTTCCCTCCAGAGATGCTACCTGTCCCGCTGAGTTACTCCAGCTTTTTGTGTCTATCTTCGGTTTAAACCAGCATCTGCAGTTCCTTCCTACACATGTGTAGGGAGCAGCACATTAGAGATACGTGTGAGACCATCTCTCAAAGTGCCACATGATGGGGATATCGGGGCTATTGCTGGCCACAAGGTTTTTTTCTAACTGCTATCACCACGCACACCACCAGCGTTCACAGGCAACCTCTTACGTTGAGCTACGGGGCGATTTTTGTTCTTCTGGAGATGCTGGTGGAAGACGGGTTTACGAGCACACCAGCACGCGGTCTCAGTGAATGTTACTTTATAAGGTACGTGGGCTACCTATCACTGAACGTTCATACTCTGGGACCAGAACACTATAATAGATGTGTATAAAATCATGAGATGAATAAATCAGTAGATGCACAGAATCTCTTGCCCAGAGTAGGGGAATCGCAGACTAGAGGACATAGGTACAAGTTGAAGGGGAAAAGATTTAATAGGAATCTGAGGGGTACCTTTTCACACAAAGGATGGTGGGGGTATGGTGCGAGCTGCCAGAGAAGTCCCAACGTTTAAGAAACAGACAGGTACATGGATAGGACAGGTTTGGAGGGATATGGACCTAGCACGGGCAGGTGGGACCAGGGTAGCTGGGACATGTAGGCCGGTGTGGGCAGGTTGGGCCGAAGGACCTGTTTCCACGCTGTATCACTCATTGACTCTATAACAAAGTGTACTCACCTGGGCAACACTAACCCGGGTACTGATAGATTTCTGTAGCAAATGCGAACTCAGAGAAAGCCTTCAAAGCTGTGCTGAGAGTTGACACTCAATGTAAGGAAATCTATGTGGATTGGCACGTTACGCCAGGATTCGGTACAGGGATGGAAACTAATGGAACATGTTCACGGCCGTACCTACTGCGGCTGTTCTACAACCATCACACTGGAGACAACACTGCGCACTCTTCACAAGGAAGGAATTGCCCGAGACTGGAGACCGTTCTGAGATACAGGTCTCAGAGGTTCGCTGAACTGTCCGCGTTTAGTTTAGAGATACAGTGCGGAAACAGGCCCTTCGGCCCACCGACCAATGATCCCCCACACACTAACACTATCCTACACACACTAGGGACAATTTACAATTTTACCGAAACCGATCTCGGAGAAAACTCACGTGATCACTGGGAGAAGCTACAAACTCCGTACAGACAGCCCCTGTAGTGGGGATTGAACTCGGGTCTCCGGCGCTGCAAGCGTTGTAAGGCAGCAACTCTACCGCTGCGCCACCGTGCCGCCCTGTAAAGGGCACTCAGTTTTATTTCCTTCACAGCTATTTGTGGTTTGGACCTCCCCCCCCCCCCCCCCACCCCCAGGCAGCAAGGGTCTCGACCCGAAACGTCACCCATTCCTTGTCTGTCCTGCTGAGTTACTCCAGCAATTTGTGTCTATATTTGTGTCTATCTTCGGTTGAAACCAGCATCTGCAGTTCCTTCCTACACAGTATTTTAATACTAACAGACTACCCCAACATCGTGTAGGTCAAAGTAGCGCAGCGGTAGAGTTGCTGCCTTACCGCAAAATGCAGCGCCAGAGACCCGGGTTCGATCCCGACCACGGGGGCTGTCTGTATGGAGTTTGTACGTTCTCCCCGTGACCTGTGGGTTTTCTCCGAGATCGGTTTCCCCCCGCACTCCAAAGACGTGCAGGTTTGTAGGTTAATTGGCTTGATAAATGTAAAAATTGTCCAGTATAAAATTGTCCAGTGATGAGTGATGATCTATCAGCGTACTACATCTAGATCTAGGTTTCTGAAACAATGTTTACATTTACCTACAAACCTGTACGTCTTTGGAGCGGGGGAGTGTTGGCGGTTGGAAACAAACTGTTCACACTTGCGTCGGGTTTTTCATCTTTGAAATATGATAATCTACTTTTCTTCTTTGTTCCTTGCCTATATACGTACTGCGAAGTCTCTTTTTCAGCATAACAGGAAAACACTCTTCCTGGGCTACATATCATCGATCGTGTCAAAATGTTGAGAGCTATCACCATGGTTTTAATGCTGCTGCTGCTATGTAAGTTTATTGCAAAAGTCCTTTTTAGCATTTTGACAATGTAAATGTGGGAAGTACTGCACAGAATACATCTGCAGATGCATCTACATCTGCAGAAGGCGTGAGGTCCTACAGGCATTTCGGGAACTAGAAAAGAGTCAGAAAGCAGTTCATTGAACAAACTGCAAAAGACAAAGTGCTGGAGGAACTCAGCGGGTCAGGCAGCATGTGAGGGAGGGGAATGTTTGCCGTCAGGACCATATAGAAGATGTTGATGAGTCCATTCCCTCCCTGGATGCTGCTGACCCGCTGAGTTCATCCAGCACTTTGTGTTTTGCTCAAGAATCCAGCATCTGCAGTCTCCTGTGTCGACATTTAAGTTATTAGTGGCTGGAGGGCTATCAATATTGTATGCTTGAGACTAAGAAGATGCAGGAGATGAATGTGTGGCTGGAGGGACAGTGGAGGATAAAAAGCATTAGATTGAGATTAATTTGAGACCAGCTCTGTACCTCTGCAAATGACATGAGTTGTGCCACAATGGGACACAGACCCTTAAGCTTATGGTGGAGTTTATTGGTACTGTTGGACAGGGTTTGAACTTGTTAAACGGGTAAAAATCAGAAGGGTGAAAGGCTAAGCTGGAAATAGGGCTTCAGAGAAGTGGGTATTTTGGACGGCACTTCAGTGGAGCACTGGACTGTATTAGGAAGAAGCATGAGATTGCGTTGGCAAATCAAGTCAGAGTAAGAAAAATTAATAACATTAAAATGGGATAAATGCAGGCTGGCTAATTCTGAAAATACTGTCATAAAAACAGACAATAAACTGCTCAAAGAACAAAAAGGGGGGAGTTGAGAAAACCAGAGAAAACAACTAAAGATCCTGGAGACCAATGCTGATTAACATATGTTTAAGAAGGAACTGCAGATGCTGGAAAAATCAAAGGTAGATAAAAATGCTGGAGAAACTCAGCGGGTAAGGCAGCATCTATGGAGCGAAGGAATAGGTGACGTTTCGGGTCGAGACCCTTCTTCAGACTGAAGAAGGATCTCGACCCGAAACGTCACCCATTCCTTCGCTTCATAGATGCTGCCTCACCCGCTGAGTTTCTCCAGCATTTTTATCTAACATATAACTTATTTTCTGTTATAACTTATAACATATAAACCTTATTTTGAAAGGTAGATGATAAGCAATAAATCGATATAATGGATATGATCTGATCGAGACGTCTCCAGCATTTTGTGTCTACCTTTGATAGAGACATGGTTGGATGTGAAAAATGCTGGGAATTGAATCCTCAGGATGTTTCTCATCTTGGAAGGATAATTTAAAGGGAAAAGGATGTAAGATAGTTTAGTTTAGTTGAGTTTATTGTCACGTGTACCGAACAAGATCAGTGGATGGAGAATGATTTTGGCTCAGAAGCTCATCTTATTGATTTAGTTTAGGTGGAGATGTGATAGTAAGGATAAAGGGTGATTGATCCGAGCAGTATATTGGCCCCTAACATTAAGTGAACTGCAAGGCAGTTTTACTGGTAGTGTTGGGGAGGGTTTAAGTGTATTAAACGGGTAAAAATCAGGGCGAAAAGCTCTGAAGTAAAAATCAAAGCTCACCTGCCCAAGTTCAATCACTGGGCTCCATATCTTTGCCTAACTCGCATGTGTTCGTTTGAACACAAAAGTATGTGTTTAATAAAAAAATACCTGGAAACTGTTAAACATTCTTTATCTTAGGAAATGTGTTTCTGTCATTTTAAAATAAGTGTTTCAAAAGACAGTAAAAATGTTTTAAAATATTAATGAAAATGCGATTATTTATGGGGTTAGCCATAAAAGAATCAAATTTTCGTTAATATTTTGAAACTAAAATGCGTAAATAATTAAACAGAACTCGAGTTGTGTGCGTTATTGTTTTTGTGTTTATGCTGGTGCTCTCATCTCCTGTTCTGGTTTGCTCTTTCTCTTGCCGATCGCCTTATGTTTTTGAACTCTTTCTTTCAAGTGACCGTGGTTTCTTTACCATGTGGTCTGAAGAGGGGGTCTCGACCCGAACCGTCACCCATTCCTTCTGTCCGGGGATGCTGCCTGTCCCACGGAGTTATCCCAGCTTTTTGTGTCTTTCTGTAGTTTCTTTAGCCCCACAAACCAACTTAATTTGATCTGATAGATAAGAACGGAAAATAAGTTATATATAAGTTATAGGTTATAGCCATGCTGCCTGTCCCGCTGAGTTACTCCAGCATTTTGTGTCTATCTTCAGCACCTGCAGTTCTTTCCTACACAATATTAGCTCCTTATTCTTTTCATCTCAATAGCTGGATTTAATTGCTTGATTAATCATTGTAGTTATCATCGTATTGTTGTACGCATCATTCAACAGAGGTAAATACAGAAGATAATTACCTGAACTACATTGTCTTTTCATTTTTCAGCTGACGTCTGTAAATTAGACAGCCTTAAAGCAGACCTCCAGCAAGGTAAGAAAATATCAAATGTAATTATTCTAAAATTATTCCACAGCCAGAAAGAGTGGTGGAGCTATACATCACAGGAACAGACTGTGATGTCCATGCCGACCATTATAGAATATCAAATGATATATCTTTTGTTTCCTTTTCCTCTGACTAATCTGAAGAAGGGTCTCGACCCGAAACGCCACCCATTCCTTCTCTCCAAAGATGCTGCCTGTCCCGCTGAGTTACTCCAGCTTTTTATGGCTATCTTTGAGTTTAGTGTTTCATGTTGTTAGCCATATTTTCAGCGTTTGCAGTTTTTTGGCATAACTATATTAATGTTGGCAAATGAACTGATTTTAGGACTAATTATCACTCTTATTTTCAAAAGGTCCAAACATTAGTCGAATGTGGCACTGACTACGTTGACTCAGTTGTATTATCTGATTCAAGTTGTGGACATGAGGAACTTTGTCTCCCGTGTATTCCAGTCAGCATGAGGCATTCTACCTGATCTATTCCTCTCATGATCTTATACACCATAAGATCACTCCTCATCCTCCTGGGCTCCAAGGAATAGAGACCCAGCCTACTCAACCTCTCCCTATAGGTCTCCACATTTTCTAGTCCTGGCAACATTCCCCTAAATCTTCTCTGTACCCTTTCCAGCTTGACGACACCTTTCCTATAACATGGTGCCCAATACTCTAAATGCGGCCTCACCAACATCTTATACAACTGCAACATCACCTCCCGACCACTCAATACTCTGGCTGATGAAGGCCAATGTGCCAAAGGCCTTTTTGACCACCCTATCTACCTGCGACTCGACTTGCAAGGAACCATGCGCCTGCACTCCTAGATCCCTCTGCTCTACAACACTCCCCGGAGCCCTGCCATTCACTGTGTAGCTCCTGCCCATGTTAGACTTACCAAAATGCAACACCTCACATTTGTCTCATTAAATTCCATCAACCATTCCTCAGCCCACGTGGCCGATCGATCAAGATCCTGCTGCAATTTTTCACAACCATTTCTCACTATCTGCAAAGCCGCCCACTTTATCTAACTAAGCAAGCGCAGGTGGCACTAGAAACCACCTCCTGCCTCTCGTTCTTACATTCTCATTTTCTTGTGGCTGCGTATATACGGGATGTTTTTCTTTTATTAAGAACAAAATCTAATTTCTGTTCCTTCTCCGACCTCGCAGGTGTGATTATAAACAAAGTACAAATGAAATTCGCCCCCGAGACATCAGCTGAAGTGGGAAGCCGTATCACCCTGACTTGTTCCGTGAATATCGTGGGTGCCTCTTCCCTAACGAGTCAGATTTTGTACCTCTTTTACAAAGGGTCAGACAGTGACGTCCTGCTGAATAGCACAGTGTCTTCACAGCAAAGGTCCCAGGTGACCATCGAGTCTGCTCGAGCATCACACACTGGATACTACTCTTGTGTCGTGAAAGTGGGAAATGAAGCAGCCAAGAGTGAAGTCTTATACCTAGACGTTGCAGGTAATGTGAAGCACGAAACATATTGTGCGCTCAACATGAAGCATGAAGAAAAGAACAGGATTTAGTCAAGAGTGTTTTATTGTCATATGTCCCAGATAGAACACTGTAAACAATATAATAAATGAGAGAGAAAAAGGTTTAAAGAAACGTAGAAAATAGGTGCAGGATTAGGCCATTCGGCCCTTCGAGCCAGCACCGCCATTCAATTTGATCATGGCTGATCACCTCGTTCCTGCCTTCTCCCCATATCCCCTGAATCCGCTATCTTTAAGAGCCCTATCCAGCTCTCTCTTTAAAGTATCCAGGGAAACGGCCTCCACCGCCCTCTGAGGCAGAGAATTCCACAGACTCACAACTCTCTGTGAGAAAAAGTGTTTCTTCATCTCCGTTCGAAATGGCTTACCCTTTATTCTTAAACTGTGGCCCCTGGTTCTGGACTTCCCCCAACATCGGGAACACATTTCCTGCCTCTAGCGTGTCCAAACCCTAATAATCTTATATGTTTCAATAAGATACCCTCTCATCCTTCTAAACTCCAGAGTGTACAAGCCCAGCCGCTCCATTCTCTCAGCATATGACAATCCCGCCATCCCGGGAATTAACCTTGTAAACCTACGCTGCACTCCCTCAATAGCAAGAATGTCCTTCCTCAAATTTATCACAAACTATCCCTTAATTCTAAATATTACTTATTCTGTAACTTATATCCTAAGTTACAACTGTCACCTTTCTAACCTCTCATATATCTCCAATATTATTACACCACTATTGATGGTAGGTTATTAGTTGTCTCCGTCTGACAGTCAGGAATCCCTCACTCTCCATCACCACTTTATTATGCTCTTTAACCTCTACCTCTTGATCCAAACTTTTAAGCTCTTATACATCGGCGAGACCAAACGTAGACTGGCCGATCGTTTCGCTGAACGCCTTTGCTCAGTCCACGTGGACCTACCTGCTCTCCCGGTTGCCAAACACTTTCCCGATCCCATTCCCACACTGACCTTTCTGTCCTGGGCCTCCTCCATTGTCAGAGTGAGGCCAAACGCAAATTGGCGGAACAGCATCTCATATTTCGCTTGGGCAGCTTACACCCCAGTGGTATGACTGTTGATTTCTCTAACTTCAAGTAACCCCGGCATTCCCTCTCTCTCCATCCCTCCCCCCCCAGCTTCAAAGTTGTCTTGCTGAGTCTCATTGAATTGAATTGAATAAATAAATAAATGTTAGTAGCCAAGTACGTATACATGCAAGGAATATGCCTGTACTCATTTTCACCTGACACACAGCCAACAATAGCCTGTTCCCTTTCTCATCATTACTTTTTTGCATATCTTTCATTCATTTGTTCTATATCTCTCTGCATCATCTATATCTCTTGTTTCCCTTTCCCCCGACTCAGTCTGAAGAAAGGTCTCGACCCGAAACCTCACCAATTCCTTTTCTCCAGAGATGCTGCCTGACCCGCTGAGTTAATCCAGCACTTTGTGGCTATCTTCGGTTTAAACCAGCACCTGCAGTTCCTTCCTACACTGGTATCTGTTATGCCTGGTTCCAGTTCAAATAATATTAACAGCATCACTAATCTAGACAGAGAGTCACTGAATCGATCGCCATACTGGCAAGAAACCTAAGTATTGCCGAGAGTGATCCAAATGTAAACAAGTACTAGCATTGAATATAATGTGATGTAAAATGGATGCTGAGGAGATTTAGCTTAGTTTAGAGATACAGCACGGAAACAGGCCCTTCGGCCCATTGAGTCCGCACCGACCAGTGATCCCCGCACATTAACACTATCCGACACACACTAGGCACAATTTACACATACACCAAGCCAATTAACCTACAAACCTGTACGTCTTTGGAGTGTGGGAAAACCCACACAGGCACGGGGAGAATGTACAAACTGTTATCCGGGAATATCAACACCATTCCAGGTCCATACACTCCCCCAAGTACCCATGTGGTGTATGTCGTAAGGTGGTGAAGTGGAGGCACCAAGCCATTGAGTGTGAGGACCAAGGTATGGTCTCATAAACAATGTATTGAAATAAGCGGTGAAGTGTTTGTAGTTTTGCAAATTCATGTCTCCTACTGTTGGATATGTATTACATGTGGCCTCACAAATTTCGCCTCATCTATTTTTGACAATGGATAGTTTTGAATTGTCAAATCCATTTGATCCGTTGGCTGCATTACCTGACTCTAGTGTTGGGTCTTTAGACCTTGACAACTTGGAGCCAAGAAGCATTCGCCATCCCACTTCTAGCCCCAAATGTAGCAGTGTTAGTCAAGGAAGAAAAACCAAACAGAAATCTAAATGCAAGCCCATCAATATTGTGAATATAAACCACCAGAGTGTTAAAGCGAAGCGTGACCAGTTCCATGTGTTGCTTGACACGGAAAGTCCTGATGTAATAACAGGGCCAGAATCATTGCTGAACAGCAACATTGCCTCTGGTGGAAATTCTCCCACCAAATTACCAAGCATTCAGGAAGGACAGAGGTGGCGGTGATACACATCGGGGAGTTTTCATCGCAGTCAAAGACAATCTCATTGCAAATTAAGAAACAGACCTTATGACAGATTGTTTAAGCATGTGGTCGACATTTGTAAGCAAGGGATGACGCCTATGTACATAGGAGTTCGCTACCGCTCACAATCTACCAATGTTGACTATGTGAAGCAGCTTGATTGTGCCCTGAGCAAAATCCCACGTCAAGCTTCAGTGTGGCTCTTGGGAGGTTTCAATCTTCCTGACATGGACTGGGAAAATTTCAAGTTCTGGACCTAGTAAACAATGTTGGAAATTGCCCTCGATCACAACTTATATCAACAAGTAAAAGAGCCGACTAGACTTAACAACATCCTTGATTTGTGTTTCACAAATTCACCATCTTTTGTGGGAAGCACGGAGGTAATCCCTGGTATCAGCGACCACGAGGCAGTGATTATGAACGCATCGGTGAAATCTAAGTTAGTCCGGCCAGCCAAGCGTAAGATTTTTCTCTACAAGAAAGCCAAGTGTGATGACATCGGGGACTCTCGGCTCAGGAACTTCGACGCGAAGTTGACTTCTGACTCATCATCATCATCCGTGGTCACGAGTATGACTGTCCTCTCATGGAGGACGCCTGTGCGTGACTTTGTTTAACGTGGGGAGACTGGTGCACAGACTGCCAGCACACGGTCCTTGACAGATCTGAGTCAGAATCCAGTGGCATGGAGTCCAAGACAACCGGGGACCCTTATCTGCTGCAGCCTTCAGCCACCTTCCAGCCGTTGTGACGCTGTACTAAAGTCAGCCATCACTGTAGACCGCCTGTTCCAACGTTGAGGTCTTTGTTCGATTGCCCTTTGTCAGAGAACTCCCCCTCGACCTTACCGCCATGGATGGCCCGACCAGGCGCATCGCTCCAGACGACATCGCTCTCAGGATCTCAGGACCACACAAGCTTCTCCACCACGACAAGGTGACAATCCACGGACACGGGTGACAATCCACAGAGATGTGACTTCTGACTACGTTGAATCTAAGACTGTCAATGAGCTAGTGACTGAATTTAACCAAGTGGTACAGATGGCTATGGACAAATTTATACCCTCCAAAATGACTTCTTCCTGATGGAAATTACCCCAGATAAATATTTCCATCAAGAGAAACATTTGTAAAAAAAAGAAGCGCCTGTACAGAAAAGCCAAGAAACGGCTGTTCAGCAGCCTGGGGAATTTTCAAAAGGCATCCCAGACACACAGACAGGAAAATTAGGAAAGCCAAGAAGGAGTCTATCCATCATATCATCGGTGGGCGTTTGGACAGAAACAACACCAACAACAACAGTCGAAACAGCAAGAGGTGTTTGGTGTCTCAACATTGTTTTCATCTGATGGAACCAAAGTTTGCTCTGCTACAGACCAGACAAACGTGTTCAACGGCCAATTTTGTTCAGTTTTTACTAACGAAGGCACAAATAATTTTCCTGATATGCCAGACTCTGGAATTCCTGACGTGCCAAACATTGTTATCAGCAAGCAGGGTGTTGAGAAGCTATTGCAAGATGTGAATCCGAACAAAGCTTCGGGTTCTGACGCCATTCCTGCGAAGATCCTGAAAGAATGTTCCTCCTCGATTGCTCCAGTGGTAACTAAGATTTTTCAGAAATCATTTGAATCTGGCTAGGTAGACAAAAATGCTGGAGAAATTCAGCGGGTGAGGCAGCATCTATGGAGCGAAGGAAGTCTGAAGTCAGAAGGAAGTCTGAAGAAGGGCCTCGACCCGAAACGTTGCCTATTTCCTTCGCTCCATAGATGCTGCCTCACCCGCTGAGTTTTTGCAACATTTTTGTCTACCTTCGATTTTTCCAGCATCTGCAGTTCCTTCTTAAACATTTAATTCTGGCTGTTTACCGGATGCTTGGCGTGAGGCTAACGTAATTCCGCTTTACAAGAAAGGCAATAGAAGTAACACTGGAAACTATAGAACAGTTTCATTGACATCAATTCCATGCAAGAGTTTGGAACATATCCTTCATCATCATATCATGAATCATTTTGACCAATACCACATCGTGGTCGCCATGCAACACTGTTTCCACAAGGGACATTCCTGTGACACTCAATGATCTGCTCTTGTTGACACCCTTGAAAAGATTTTGGATGATAAAGGCCAGGCGGATCTGATTATCATGGACTTCAGTAAGGCGTTCGATTCCTTGCCCCGCTGACGTCTTTTGATGAAAGTTCGCCACATGGGAAATAGAAACAGCGCATTGAAGTGGATTTCCTTACAAACCGCCACCAACAAGTTATGCTGGAGGGTGTTACTTCCAACAGAGCTAAAGTTTCATCTGTGGTTCCCCAGGGTACTGTCCTGGGACCCCTACTAATTTTTGGCATATATCAATGATCTGCCTTCGAAGGTCCACTCAAAGGTTAGACTCTTTGCAGGTGATTGTGTTCGCTACAATAGAATACAATCCATGGAGGATTCGGAGAGACTCCAACAAGACCTTGATGCTTTAGTCAAATGGGAAGGAGATTGACAAATGTCTTCCAATTCTTCTAAGTGCTTCAGTATGAGAGTCACCCACAGGAGGAATCATGAAGTACAAGGTGGGGCACTCCACCCTGGAAGAGGTGAAACATCATCCCTAGATGGGAGTGGAACTTAGCAGTGATTTGAAATAGTCTACTCACATCAACCAACCAACCACCCACCAAGGCTAACAGAGTGCTGGGATTGCAGAAGAGAAATATTTATTATTGCAACAACAAAACCAAGTCTACAGCCTACAAGACCCAAACTTGAATATTGCTCCACAGTCTGGGATCCACAACACAAAATAGATGGCGACAAGTTAGAAAGAATTCAAAATAGAGCTGCAAGGTTTACTGTTGGTGTTTACAGCAGGGAGTCCAGTATCACTAAAACCCTCGCTGATCTAGAGTGGGAAACTCCTCAAGACCGTAGGACCAATATACACTTGACGACCATCTGTAAAGAAACGCACGGGTTTATTCCAAGCAACATCAAGAGTCATCTTCGATCTGCAAATTCATCCAGTCAACCAATGACCAGGCAATTGGGGAGTTTTCAAATACAACATCATCCCAACAAAGACAATTCACGAATGGGATCATCTCCACCATGACATTCGCTCTGCACCCGATGTCAAGACCTTCAAGACCACGCTGGAAACAATCGATATTATGACGCTGACTTCTCAGGCCCACTTTAATATTTAATTGCGACTTTGCACATGACCCTCCTAACCTATGCGACAACCAGTGATGGTGATTGTACGTCAAGAGACAGGTACAGATACAAACTCCGCACAGACAGCACCCATGGTCGGGATCGAACCCGGGTCTCCGGGGCCGCAAGCGCTGTGAGGCAGCAACTCTACCGCTGAGCCACCGGGCCGCCCACAATTGGCACCCAATCGGATGTGCTTTGAGCGAGAAGAAACGGTAAACTAAATATTTAACAAGTTTCAAAAGCCATAAAAATTGTGTTTTATTTTTTGTGATTTTTACTTTAGGAAAATTACAAACGCCTCGAATTACCATACACCCATTGAAGGTGATAATGGGAAATCAAATTGAGCTGCGCTGTGAAGCCGTTGAAGAAATTCCTCCTCTTGAATTTATATTCTACAAATATAAAAATGGACAACCTTCCCCCGTGGGCGATGAAACTGTAACCAGTAGAAATTCTGTAACCCACACACTTAAAGTAACAGAAGCAACAGATCAAGCCTACAGCTGTAAAATCCAAGGGAGAAGCTTGGAGACTTCCTCAAACTGCAGTGAAATAGTCGGCATAACTGTGCAAGGTAAGTTAATTGACAATGAAATGACCTTCTTCTTCTTCTTGCGTCTGTAAGACCCTAGGTAGACAAAAATGTACACTGCAGATGCTGGTATTGATTGATTCGGCCCGAAACGTTGCCTATTTCCTTCGCTCCATAGATGCTGCTGCACCCGCTGAGCTTCTCCAGCATTTTTGTGTCCCTTCGATTTTCCAGCATCTGCAGTTCCTTCTTAAACAAGTCTGTAAGACCCTGTTGTGACTAGCACAATGAATACATGTCCGACATCTTAGAAACATAGAAAATAGGTGCAGGAGTAGGCCATTCGGCCCTTCGAGCCTGCACCGCCATTCAATATGATCATGGCTGATCATCCAACTTAGTATCCTGTACCTGCCTTCTCTCCATACCCCCTGATCCCTTTAGCCACAAGGGCCACATCTAACTCCCTCTTAAATATTGCCAATGAGCTGGCCTCAACTACCTTCTGTGGCAGGGAATTCCACAGATTCACCACTCTCTGTAACAGATTCACCACTCTCTTGTAAGAAGAGTTTATTTCCAACAACTAACATAAACTTCTAGAAGGCCACGTGTTATCAGTAACGAAGCACAGGCACACTCGCCAGCTTCTACTCCTGGCCTCAAGGGGCACTGGCATTGACATTACATTTACATTACAGGGTGGTACAGTACAATAGGACTTTATTTACCCCAGGAGGGAAATTGATCTGTCAACAGTCATAAAAACACAAGATTTTGGTTTCCATTTATCGACTTATTACAAGTATAAGGTGCAACATAACTTGGAAAATAAATGGTTTCAGGACCTGGTGAGGGGTGTGTAAAGAGACGAAGTAGGTATATCCCTTTTATCTTATTTTACTTTCTTATATGTTCTGTTCTCTGTTTTTCTCTTTCTTTTTCTTTGGTTTTCTTTTGAACTCTTTTTCGTGTTTTACGTTTCTACGGGTCTCTCTTGATCACTCCCTCACGCACTTACTATCCCATATAACTCTTTCTACTTTCCTTCTTTTTAAAGTTTAAAACAAGAAGTGGTACAGGAAATGTATTATGGTATTTTTGGCTTATATCAATGTAATGTACATTACTTCTAATAAATTAAATATTAATAAAAATAAAAATAAAATAAAAGCACAAGATGGATAGTTATATGGACGGGAAAGGAATGGAGGGTTATGGACTGAGTGCAGGTAGATGGGACTAGGGGAGAATAAGTGTTCGGCACGGACTAGAAGGGCCGAGATGGCCTGTTTCCGTGCTGTAATTGTTATATGGTTATACATGAAACGTGAAATTAAAGTGACAAGTGGTAAGGATTGGGGATGTGCAAAGATTGTGGGGGGGGGGGGGGGGGGGGGGAGTCAGTCTACCCCACGACAGAAGGGGATGGAGTTGTACGGTTTGATGGTCACAGGGAAGAAGGATTTCCTCCGGTGTTCTGTGCTGCATCTTGGTGGCGCAGTTGTTACATTTGCCACATTAATAATCCCAAAACCTGGATTAACAATCCAGTGATTTGAGTTCAGGTCTTCCCATAGCTGCCATGAAAATTAAACTCAATGATTAATCTTTGAAGAGAAACACTCATCATGAGTAAGATTTCACTTAACTCACTTCAAGGAAGTAAACCTGGCCTACATGCGCCACCTTGTGGTTGATTCTTAAATGGTTGAGCGAGACCAGAAGACATAATTGCAGAATTTAGGCCATTCAGCCCATCGAGTCTACTCCATCATTCAATCATGGTTGACCTATTTTTCCCACTCAACCCCATTCTCTTGTCTTCTCCCCATAACCTTTGACACCCTTACTAATCAGTTGAAGGCCAAGACAGGTTCAATACACTGAATGTGTAGGAAGGAACTGCACATGCTGGTTTAAACCGAAGATGGACACAAAATGCTGGAGTAACTCAGTGGGTCAGGCACCATCTCTGGAGAAGGAATGGATGACGTTTCGGGTTAAGACCTTTCTTCAGACAGAATCCTTATCGGGAATAAACTGAAAAAGCTCTTCCCATCTGTATCTTTTCTAGCTTGCTGCGGACTTTGACGATCTTCCTTGCTATCCACACATCACCAATGTCCGTGTCATTGGCAAACGTTGCTCCTCCATTCCCATCCAAGTTGTTTAATATATCACAAACGACAAGGGTTCTGGCATTCTGGCATTGAACCTTGTGGTACACCACTGGTCACAGTCAGAGTGGATGTGGAGAGGATGTTTCCACTGGTGGGAGAGTCTAGGACCAGAGGTCAGAGCCTCATAATTAAAGGGCACTCGTTTAGAAAAAAGGTGAGGAGGAACTTCTTTAGTCAGAGGGGAGTTCATCTGTGGAACTCATTGCCACAGAGGGCCGTGGAGGCCAAGTCAGTGGATATTTTTAAGGCAGAGATAGACAAATTATTGATTAGAACGGTGTCAAGGGTTTTGCGGAGAAGGCAGGAAAATGGGATTAGGAGGCAGAGATCAGCCATGATTGAATGGCGGAGTAGACTCGATGGGCCGAATGGCCTAATTCTACTCCTATAACTTGTGAACTTGTGAGAAAAGCATCCTTCCACCTCCAGCCTCGGCCTCACATTGAATCTCACATCGGTTCTGGTACCTTAACCTTCTGGGCCAGCCTACCACGTGGGCCCTTGGACAGAACAAGGTTCAGAATGATCAAACAAGACAATTACAAACACAGGAAGAGTAAGAGTCGCCCATTCCTTCTCTCCAGAGATGCTGCTTGTCCCGCTGAGTTACTCCAGCATTCTGTGTCTATCTTAAGACTAGGTGTTAATCGAAAATATTGAACCATTCATGCATTTTGTTGGACTTATCATTTCAGATCCATTTTCAAGTCATGCATTCACAATTGAACCGAAAAATGGGATTCACGAAGGGGATAATCTGACCATCACTTGCACAGTCAGGATGTCATCATTAATGACATCGCAGATGAAACCTCAACTAATGATCTTGAAGGGTGTAACTCCAATGAAGAGAAATGAAAGTCTTGAAATAAAATATTCTAAAGTGGCAAGCTCAAAGGATACAGGCAGTTACTCCTGTATCGCGATGTGGAATCAGACATCGAAATCTATTCAAAAGCAGGTGATTGTGGCAGGTAATTATTATTATTATTATTATTATTATTATTATTATTATTATTATTATTATTATTATTATTATTATTATTATTATTATTATTATTATTATTATTATTTATTATTATTATTATTTTTATTAAGCTTTTATTTCAAGGTCCAGATAAAAGACGACATTACATAGAATACATTACGAAAACACCATAAAATACACATAAATGCTTAGAAAATTACTTATAAGAGCATCATAAATTATATACAAAAAACACAACACATGGTATAAAATCCAGAATAAAAGGAAAGATCAGTGTCCAGCAACGAGACAACTACATCAATGTCTCCACAGCTGGGATTGGTAAGGCCCATGTTTATTATAATTTCATAAATGCATGAGGTTCACCTCTGTTGTGACTGATTATATAGATGTCTATCTGCACAACGCTGTGTGCTGGAGTCATTTAATGCAAGGTTCATACCAAGCTATACTTCTATTATCAATGTTAACCTGGTAGTCCAAAAGAAATGTTGAATAGAACTGGCCAATATTCTGATAGAATACTGCTATAACTTTTTCACATTGTGTATTCACAATTGAACCACATTATGGAATATCAGGAGGCGTTGAACTCACCATTGCAGAGTCCAAGGTACACAAAATTGCTGGGGAAACTCAGCGGGTGCAGCAGCATCTATGGAGCGAAGGAAATAGGCGAAGTTTCGGGCCGAAACCCTTCTTCAGACTGATGGGGGGTGGGGGGGGGGAAGGAATAAGAAGGAAAAGGGGAGGAGGAGGAGGAGGAGGAGCCCGAGGGCGGGCGGATGGGAGGGTGGGATGAGACAGCTAGAGGGTTAAGGAAGGGGAGGAGACAGCAAGGGCTAGCAAAATTGGGAGAATTCAATGTTAATGCCATAGGGACGCAAGGTCCCCAGACGGAATATGAGGTGCTGTTCCTCCAATTTCCGCTGTTGCTCACTCTGGCAATGGAGGAGACCCAGGACAGAGAGGTCGGATTGGGAATGGGAGGGGGAGTTGAAGTGCTGAGCCACCGGGAGTTCAGGTAGGTTATTGCGGACTGAGCGGAGGTGTTCGGCGAAACGATCGCCCAACCTACGCTTGGTCTCCCCGATGTAAATCAGCTGACATTTAGAGCAGCGGATGCAGTAGATGAGGTTGGAGGAGATACAGGTGAACCTTTGTCGCACCTGGAACGACTGCTTGGGACCTTGAATGGAGTCGAGGGGGGAGGTGAAGGGACAGGTGTTGCATTTCTGCATGCAGGCTTGCAGAGTCCAGTCAGTTTATCACGTCATATATTCCGCATTGTGTCATATACATTTACATCTGAAGTGCCTTCAGTAATGCGATCATTTGTGGTGATTAGCAACCCATGCAGGGAATTGTGCATGCAGCCCAGACCATCATGGAAACTTAACTCCCTTCCATTGACTCCATCTACACCTCGTGCTGCCTTGGAAAGACCACTAGCATTATCAAGGATGAGTCTCAGCCCTTGACACTCCCCCTTCTCCCCTCTCTCATCAGGCAAGTGTCAAAGTTTGTTTCTTAAAAAAGCAGATAGCAACAAAATCTGTTAAAGGTAAACCATGGCAATCTTTAATTGATTCGTCAGACGGGAATGGCAAGATTACAATGAGCACAAACATTGCTCAGTGCTTCTCAGGCTCCACCCACAGAACAGAGGAAAGTTAGCACAATCATACATTTTTCTTATCAGTAAAACACTCCTACCAAGTCTGAATATGACATGACTGAAAGATTCTGCAGCCTTTCAGAATATAGGAAAAGTTGGGTCCAAATCAAGCTCATCCAATAACAAGTTATTACTTATCTCTGGAGTGTCAGCTATTTTTTTCAATCTTGGCTTCTTTATGGCCTTGAATGAAGTACATGTTATTACTGCAGGTAATTCCATCTTAATGTCTTTATTGAAAAGACAATCTGTCCTCCATATTGTGTTCCATATAATTTACAAGTCATTCAGACTTGGCACCGAGCCATTCTTTTGTTCTACTAGATCATGCTTTTGTAGAAGAACGACTCCATTTTAGATTTGACTATTAGATTCGTTCTTTCACAAGAGATTCAGATGTGTGAAAACACACGCCTTCAGATGCAGGGGCAGTTTCTTCCCAGCTGTTATCAGGCAACTGAACCACCCCATCACCAGCTAGAGAGCAGTCTTGACCCACCATCCACCTCATTGGAGACCCTCAGAATAGTAGGAAAAATGTTCCCCATGTTGGGGAAATCCAGAACCAGGTGGCCACAGTTTAAGAATAAGGGGTAAACTGAGATGAGGAAAAACATTTTCACCCAGAAAGTTGTGAATCTGTGGTATTCTCTGCTGCAGAAGGCAGTGGAGGCCAATTCACTGGATGTTTTCAAGAGGGAGTTAGATTTTGCTCTTAAGGCTAATGGAATCAAGGGATATGGGGAAAAAGCAGGAAAGGGGTACTGATTATAGATAACCAGCCATGATCATATTGAATGGCGGTGCTGGCTCGAAGGTGACCGGACACGTCAGTCAATGATGCCGACAGTCGCCGAATAAATGGCCGTGGGACAGGCCCTTAATAGTGTAATAATAACAATAATAGTCTATTGTAGTTCAGAGCTTATTGGAGGTTGTAGTGTTTAATAGCCTGATGGCTGTAGGGAAGAAGCTGTTCCTGAACCTGGTCGTTACAGTTTTCAGGCTCCTGTACCTTCTTCCCGATGCCAGAGGTGAGATGAGTGTGTGGCCAGGGTGGTGTGGGACTCTGACGATGCTGCATGCCTTTTGTTAATCTAATATTAAATGTAAGTTGCCGTCTACTCTGCTCTATTTAAACAGACTCAACTCAAGGTACAGTGGCATCGATCAAGACTTTGGTCACCGCACTGCTCCTCGGTGCCTGCACCATTCACCCCGACTAACCAAGCAAGAACAAGGACGCAAGAACAAGACCCGGGTACAGGCCCCATCCAGCTGCTCGCTAACAATAGCATCACCATGAACCGTTTACCTCAGTGCTACTTTCCTTATCCCTTCATTTAAGTATTATACAAAAATTAAACAATATAGGTCCTGAATGTACTCAGACCTTGAGGTACTTTATGAGAATTTATTTTTCAAATGTAATTCTATTTTTATAACTTTGTGGGGATGGAACAGCGTCAAGTCAAGAGAGTTTTATTGTCATGTGTCCCAGATAGGACAATGACATTCTTACTTGCTCCAGCACAACAAAATATGTGACCATAATACAAAACGGAAGATAAAAGTTCAGTGTGCCCATAGACCATAGATACACAATAATATAAACAGATACAGTGCAATAATAATAATACTGTTTTTGTTCAGAGCTTATTTGATGTTGTGTTTAATAGCCTGATGGTGAGCAACGGTGAGATGAGTGCGTGACCAGGATGGTGTGGGTCTTTGATGATGTTGGCAGCCATTTTGAGGCAGCGACTGCGACAGATCCCTTCGATGGTGGGGAGGGCACAACTTTTTGCAGTCTTTTCCGCTCCTGGATGTTCAAGTTGCTGTACCAGGCCACGATGCAGCCAGTCAGTGTGCTCTCTACTGTGCACCTGTAGAAGTTCGAGAGGAACTCTCCTAGTGGCAGCATGCTGTAAAGGTTGTAACTTTGTTTGCTCCCTCAACTTTTAACTTCTTGCTTATCACTCTTTCAATGTTACTTGTTATTACTTGATTTCAAGGCACGGTCTAACCTTTCTTAAAGTGTTGATAACACTTTTATACGCTTCAATCATGTAAAGGATGGAGACAAGAGGAAAAAGAGCTTCTCCAAGGAAGGAGCGTGGGGAAGGTGCAGCTTCTGATTCTGGTATCTTAGAAGCAATATCAAAAATGAACAGAGAAATGAAAACAAGATTCTGCAGTTTGGAAGAAATGATGAAAGGAATTTCGAGCAAATTGAAGGAAGTTCAAGAAAAGCCGATTATGTTACAAGATGAATCTCGTGAACAGAAGGAACAAATTGATAACTTGCGAACCTTGGATCAGGAAAGAGATTTGAAGATTGAAAAACTGGAACGGAAAATGAATGAAAATACTCGGGCACTCGAGCAATACAAGATTAAAAATATGGATCTGGAAAAAGGATATTGGGATGAGGATAGGTGATTGTGAGTGGGATATTTGTTATACTGATTGTATTGGGAAGGGTGATTATACGGTGATGGGTTATATATATGACTAAGATACTGTATGGTATATGAGGGTTTTTTCTTATATTTATTTCTCTCTTTTTTGTATGACTTTGTAAATATTTGATTAGTGTATAAATGTAAATAATTTGGTGTGCATATAGCTGCTGGTGTACATATGGTGTATATATAGCTGCTAAAATTTGTATAAGATAATTATAAGCAGTTGAATAAGGGGTGGGAATTAATAAGCTTTGGCTTCTTCCTGCTCCTTTTCGGACACATAAAATTTCATTTATAGATATTGTTTATGACACTTTATAAATATTCTTGTTTTGTTTTTTGTATGCTGTTTCACACATGCTTTTTATTCTTTTATTCTGTTCGAAATAAAGAATTAAAAAAAGCAAAAAAAACAGAAGCCGTCGACTGAATTTGCGAATTGTTGGTTTGCCTGAAGGTCAAGAAGGGGATAATGTTATAAAATATGCCTCTAAAATGATAAAGGAGACTTTCAACACCGAGCACTATGAAAATCTTCCAATTTTGGATAACGCACACAGGATCGGGAAGAAATCTGGTCTCCAAGATAAACCGAGACATTTGATCGTTCGGTTTCACTTTTTACAGATGAAGGAGAATATCCTCCGAGCAGCAAAAAAGTTGGGCATGGTTGAATATGAAGGATGCAAGTTTCGGTTTGTTCCTGATTACAGCCGTGAGTTTATGGGATTGAGAAAGTCTTTCCATAATGTAATGTCTGAGAAACAGTTGCGCCCCGCCTTGCTCTATCCAGCTAGACTGCGTATACGACTCTTTAATGGTAACAACCGATTTTTTAACAATCTACAAGAAGCTTCCAGCTTTCTGGAGGCTTAAGGGGCTGAAGCTGCGACGGTTAGTTACTGATAGTTGATTAAATTACAATTGGAGATTTATTGCTCCGATTTTGACAATATATCGTTTTGTAAATGATTAAGAATTTAATTGGATGGGTTATTCTTGAATTACTTTTTAGAATTTTAGTATGATGGTATCAAACCATAACTTTTACCTTCTCGAAGATATTGTTAATTTAATGTAATGGTATTATATATTAACGTTTAAGATCTTCTTTGTTAGCTCTTCTACTTTTTAAATGTCCTATAGGGTGATTTCACGAAAGGTCACTGGATCATAGATCCTCACCCACGTGGACGCCAAATTTAACTGGGGTACAAACGTCACTTCCGGTACATGTTATTGATGCTGGAAACGCGTATTTTCACACCCGTTAAAAACCGCGAAAACGGCCCGTTTTTGAGCTGTAAATAACTGTGCCAGTCGGGGTGACCGCAAGGCACAGTTATCTTACTTTAGAGTCCAGAAGATAAAGAAAAGCGAAGGTAAAGACAAGAGGGAGCTGAAGGGGCAACAACAGCGGAAGTGGTTAGCAAACATTGGCCGTGGAGATATAAAGATAGAAAATATCGGGAATTATCGCGTTTGCTCATTGCATTTCATCAAAAGTAAGGCATTATGTTTTATCTTTATTAATTTGTTATATAAAAAGTTTTAAAAGTGAAAAATCCATCATTAAAATTGCAAAATCTTCCATGGTTCTCAGGTGGGTTTTAACATGCAAAAAGAAAATGCTTCTGAAGCTACATTTACCACTTCATTAATAATCGTAAACCATAAATGCGTTTTGAAATGAATTTTACTCAGATGCAAGCTAAGGAATGGGATAATTGTCAGCTGTTAATTGGATGATAATAATAAAATGTCCTGATTTTGTCCAATTAACAGCTGACAATTATCCCATTCCTTAACTTGCATCTGAGTAAAATTCATTTCAAAACACATTTATGGTTTACGATTATTTAAATGGTAAATGTAGCTTCAGAAGCATTTTCTTTTTGCATGTTAAAACCCACCTGAGAACCATGGAAGATTTTGCAATTTTAATGATGGATTTTTCACTTTTAAAACTTTTTATATAACAAATATTTTGACCTTGGATAAATAATATGAAGTAGATCTTGTTTTTCACAGTTAACATGCACTTTTTAAACATAACATTAATTTGTTTTGGCTATTGAGTGGTAAATATGCCTTCTTTTTACATTGGGTGCTGTCATTAGGAGAGATGGGGGGTAGGGCAGGGATTAGGTAGAGTACTGACAGTCTACTGGTCAGTTTTGGGCTTTGCATGGGTGGGGGGGGGGGGGGGACTTTTGCTTTCAGTTTAGTTTTTTCTATCTGGGCAGAATTTGAACTACAAAAATGTCTGAAATGTCGTCACTTCTGGCTCCGCCTTAGACTCTTCTCCTTCCAGTATCATGAACTGTTATGCTTTAAGAAATTAACCCTTTACATTCCACATGATTTTTACAAACAGTATGGATAAAGTTATTAACTTCCTTTCATGAATGTGAATGGTCTGAACCATCCCATTAAAAGGAATTTAAAAAAAAAGTTCTTTGTAGACTAAATGTTCAGATTATCTTTGTTCAGGAAACACATGTAAGGAAAGATGACAATCAACGATTTTTAAAGTTTTGGAGAGGACATCAATTTCATTCAAATTCACAGGCTAAGGTGAAAGGTGTCTCTATATTTATTGACTCCTCAATTTTGTTTGTTCAGTATGAAACAATTTCTGATCCATATGATAGATTTTTGATGATCACTGGTGTGCTTCATAACCAAAATGTTGTTATGGTGAATATTTATGCACCTACTATTGATCACCTTGAGTTTTTTAAACAGCTAATCGCATCCTTTCCTAATTTAAATGAACATCTTTTGATAATGGGTGGAGATTTTAACTGCTGTTTAAACCCCTCGATGGACAGATCTGCATCTGATCATGTGTTTCTAAATAAATCAGCTAGTTTTATCAATTCTTTTTTACTTGACTCTGGAATGTTAGAAGTCTGGAGATTCATACACCCAAATGACAAAGAATTGTCTTTTTTCTCCCGTATATCATAGTTACTCTAGGATTAACCTACAAACCTGTATTTCTTTGCATAGTGGGAGGAAACCGAAGTTTTCGCGGTAAGTCCACGGGGAGAACGTACAAACTCCGTACAGACAGCACCCATAGTCAGGATCAGACCTGAGTCTCTGGCGCTGTGAGGCATTAGCTCTACTGCAATGCCAGCGTGCCGCCCTTCTCGAAGATACTGTTAATTTAATGTAATGGTATTATATATTAACGTTTAAGATCTTCTTTGTTAGCTCTTCTACTTTTTAAATGTCCTATAGGGTGATTTCACGAAAGGTCACTGGATCATAGATCCTCACCCACGTGGACGCCAAATTTAACTGGGGTACAAACGTCACTTCCAGTACATGTTATTGATGCTGAAAACGCGTATTTTCACACCCGTTAAAAACCGCGAAAACGGCCCGTTTTTGAGCTGTAAATAACTGTGCCAGTCGGGGTGACCGCAAGGCACAGTTATCTTACTTTAGAGTCCAGAAGATAAAGAAAAACGAAGGTAAAGACAAGAGGGAGCTGAAGGGGCAACAACAGCGGAAGTGGTTAGCAAACATTGGCCGTGGAGATATAAAGATAGAAAATATCGGGAATTATCGCGTTTGCTCATTGCATTTCATCAAAAGTAAGGCATTATGTTTTATCTTTATTAATTTGTTATATAAAAAGTTTTAAAAGTGATCTGTTCTTGACTGGTGAAAGAGCAAGAAGTGATTTTGAGACGTGAGCACCCTCCAGTGTACACTCCACATGAAGCAACGTTACAGTAAAGTCTGGCAGGAGGCAACGGCAATGAAGCCGAGAGCAGAAATGACGGAGGTTTGGTTTTTGCACCTTTGCGAAAATCATGCAGTCAAAATCATTGCGCTGACTGGCGCATTTGTGGGCAAAAGTTCTCAGACTTGTTACAATTTTTTGTTTCCGCTCCAGATAATCTCTTTGATTCTGTGTCAGAGGTAGTAATGATACTAAGTTGTGTAGGAAGGAGTTTGTACTTTCTCCTCGTGGACTTACCGCAAAATCTTCGGTTTCCTCCCACTATACAAAGACATACAGGTTTGTAGGTTAATTGGCTTGGTGTAAATGTAAAGTTGTCCTTGGTGTGTGTGTGTGTGGGGGATAGTGTTAATGTGTGGGGATCGCTGGTCGGTGCAGAATCGTTGCAGGTCGCTGAAAATTGACAACATGTTAAAAATTCATCGGCGACCAGAAAGACGCTACGACTCTTTGGGGATTACGACTCTGAGGAGACTACTCACAACCATACAGGCGACCGTGTCACGGGGTGAAGCCTGTATGGTCATGAGTAGTCGCCCAAAGAGTCGTACCTTTTTCTGGTCGCCGCTGGATTTTCAACATGTTGAAAATTTTCGGCGACTTGCAACGACCTATGACGGGTGCCGGCAGTCGCCAAAAAAAATCCCGTAAGTGGGACAAGCCCATAAAGGATTTAAATGATATTCTGCTTCAGCTCTTGACCGATGACATTCTTGCTTCTAATTAGCTTATATTGTTCATTATTGGTATTAAATTTGTCAATAGTTTTTTAATGCCAAACAAGCAAAATACCCCTAGAATATTTTCCGAATCTCGTACACCTGCTACTTAAATGTACACATGGTACGTCAACATATCGTATATATTTTCTATAATCCATGAAAATCAACTTTTTTGGGCAGTCTTGTGGTTTAATGATGAAGAGTTGATAAAGACACCAGATGTTCTGCCAAAGGATGCAAGTGAAGCAGGTGGATTTTTACAACAGTCTAGTAAAACCCGTCAAACCCCAACCTACCACCTCTGCCAACGTAGCAGTTTAATTTAAGATGATTTAATCAACAGGATTTAAGTTCTTGACACGTTGTGGGTGGGTTTGCACTCGTCACTGCGGTTCACACTTGTGGGTTACTTCTACCATAAGTTATCACATCTTCAGTCCTCGTAGTGACGCCTAAACCCTATCTAATTGAATGAATCACTGAAAGAGACACCATGGAAACAGGTCACTGGTCTCCTGAGTCCACGCGGAGTGTGTTTGACCGTCCCGATGTCGGAGTTTCAATTATCCCGACGAGAGGGCCTGTACATCGGGCCGTCCGTAGCGGCATGAATAAAGGAGGAGGACTGACTGAACTTTGTGCCTTCCACCACAGTGAACAATACACAGTAAGATTTAATACAAAATCTTTAGTGATGGATGTTTGTATTAAATCTGTGTGTTGTTTTTAATTGTATCGCTGCTGGCAAATTCATTTCACTGCACCTTCGGGTGCATGTGACAAATAAAATTGACTTTGACTTTGACTATCAATCGCCTGCTCAAACTTGGCCTGTGCTCTCCCACTTTGGCATCCACGCCCTACACACCAGCAGCATGTACTACAAATGTGCACGTCTTTGGGCTGTGCGAGAAAATCACGGGGACCACCATGAGGTGGTGGGGAAGAACAATGGAACAATGGGGAGGGAGGGAGGAAGAACAGTGGACAATGGGTACCCAGCGTCGGGGAACCGCTGAGAGAGGGGGGGAGAACAAAAGAGGAGCCGGCCTACTTTGTACCTTTGTCAATGCCGTAGGTGGCCGCTATTTGTATACATTGGGTGTACAAGCAAAGAATCTCACTGTGCCTTGTCACACGTGGCAATAATGTATTCCACTCCAGCCCCAGAGCAAACGGAATAAGCACACGAGGTCGCAGAGAGAACGTGCAAGCTCCGCACAGACAGCACCCGAGGTCAGGATTGAACCCGGGTCTCTGGCGCTGTGAGGCAGCAGCTCTACCGCTGCACCACTGTGCTGCCCCTGATGGCTGAATCAAACACAGCTGTTTTAACATGTACATTCAAGGTCCCACATCGGGGCCCAAAACAAAATCTAGATACAATTGACAGCTTTTCAGTTTTATAGTTTGCAATCTCAACCTTGTTCTGCTACTTTTACTATTTCGCTGAAAATGTCACATTACGGCAGCAATTACACAGTTAATGGCTTTTATGGAACTAGACGTTTCTATCTTATCTGGCACGACTAATTTAAGAAAAATGCATGAAAAAAATGCTTCAATTTAAGTAAACAGAGCTGGTTTCACTTCCCATTTTTTGAAGTGAAGTATTGCCACATGACGTTGGGACAGATTAGGTGAACATTAGCATTTTATTTTTGCCGCAGTTGTCAGGCGTGTCACTTCTGCTTGTGAGTCGTAGAGTCACACAGCACGGTTGAAGGCCCTTTGGCCCATGTACCAGGGACTTCAACACAAAACAACCTCGGTCAATACTCCAGTGCTGTGTCAAGTCACGTCAAGGCAACTTTATTTGTCACATGAACACATACAAGATGTACAGTGAAGTGAAAGTGGCAATGCCTGCGGCAAAAACAACAGAACAGAACCAGTATTTACATTTTTTTTTAAAAGACACAACAGTAAATTAATCCCCGGTGAGATCAGAGTTGGCCTGTGGGAAGAAACTCCGTCTCATCCTCTCTGTTTTCGCAGAGTGACAGCGGAGGCGTTTGCCTGACCGTAGCAGCTGGAACAGTCTGTTGCTCGGGTGGTAGGGGTCCTTCATGATCTTGCTGGCTCTGGATCTGCACCTCCTGGTGTATAGGTCCTGTAAGGGGGGGGGGGGGGGGGGGAGTGTAGTTCCCATGGTGTGTTCGGCCGAACGCACTACTCTCTGTGGAGCCTTCCTGTCCTGGGCAGAGCTGTTCCCAAACCAGATCGAGATGTTACCGGGACAGGATGCTTTCTGCAGCACCAGAGTAGAAGGACTGAAGGATCCTCAGAGAGACTGAATTTCCTCAGCTGCCTGACGTGTTAAAGATGGCATTTCTGAAGAAATTTTCAACTGTTCTGGACACAACACACACTGCCGCACTGGTGAGAAAGGCAAGGCCTTTCTCACCATTGCGGCAGCGTGTGTTGTCCAGAACAGTGTTGAAGATTTCTTCATCTGCCAGAAATGCCATCTTTTGCCTGAGAAGCTAAACTAAGGTTGCTCCACCCTCTCAAGTGGAGCTAATCATACCATGCCACTACAGTGAAGAAACAGCAAATGATCAGACGACATTTCAGGTCAAGACCCCTCTTCAGGCCGATTGTAGTAGGGTGGAGAAAGCAAGAAAAGAGAGGTGAGGCATGCGGAAACAAAGCCTGAGGGAACAAGAGGAATTGCCCATGTGTCGGAAGGAACCGCAGATGCTGGGTTACGCTGAAAATGGACACAAAATGCTGGAGTAGCTCAGCGGGACAGGCAGCATCTCTGGAGAGAAGGAATGGGTGACGTTTTGGGTCGAGTCTGAAGAAGGGCTGGTGATCATTTTCCAATGTTCTTATAGATTCAGGATCAGCTCCTGTGGATTGGAGGGTAGCTAATGTTATCCCACCTTTTAAGAAAGGAGGGAGAGAGAAAACAGGGAATTAGAGACCAGTTAGTCTGACATCGGAGGTGGGGAAGATGCTGCAGTCAATTATAAAAGATGAAATAGCGGCACATTTGGATAGCAGTAACAGGATCGGTCCGAGTCAGCGTGGATTTACGAAGGGGAAATCATGCTTGACTAATCTTCAGGAATTATTTGGGGATGTAACTAAGAAAATGGACAAGGGAGAGCGAGTGGATGTAGTGTACCTGGACTTTCAGAAAGCCTTGATAAGGTCCCACACAGGAGATTAGTGGGCAACATTAGAGCACATGATATTGGGGGTAGGGTACTTACATGGATAGT
Organism: Amblyraja radiata; assembly: GCF_010909765.2. Lineage (NCBI taxonomy): Eukaryota > Metazoa > Chordata > Chondrichthyes > Rajiformes > Rajidae > Amblyraja > Amblyraja radiata. The sequence continues at coordinate 9,416,886 of NC_045981.1, read as the reverse complement.
AAATTGGTTGGCAGGCAGGAAACAAAGAGTAGAGATTAACAGGTCCCTTTCAGAATGGCAGGCAGTGACTAGTGTGGTACCGCAAGGCTCGGTGCTGGGATTGCAGCTAATTACAATATACATTAATGATTTAGATGAAGGGATTAAAACAAATTTGCAGATGACACAAAGCTGGGTGGCAGTGTGAACTGTGAAGAGGATGCTATGAGGATGCAGGATGACTTGGACAGGTTGGGTGAGTGAGCAGATACATGGCAGATGCAGTTTAATGTGGGTTAATGTGAGGTTATCCACTTTGGTAGCAAGAACAGGAAGGCAGATTATTATATGAATGGTGTCAAGTTAGGAAAAGGGGAAGTACAACGAGATCTGGGTGTCCTTGTTCATCAGTCACTGAAAGTAAGCATGCAGGTACAGCAGGCAGTGAGTTTGCTGTTTGCAAAGTGGCTGTTGAGTGTATTTTACAAATACTTCAACTGGGGGCTCCTAAAAAAAGATGTCAAAAAAGGCAATAGGTATACAGAAGTTTTTTTTTCTCTCTCTGAGCAATTTGAGATTTGAACTAGTCCCTGGTGAATAACAGTATTTTTATACCATCACCGGTCTTCCTCAGCTCTATTTAACCTTAAGAAGTTAGCCGAGTGGAAACTGTGCTTGTTCTTCTAATTCTAAGAATCGCTTCAGCTGGACAGATATGGTATATTCCTGTTTTGTTTGATAATCTACGTTGCTTCCTTAAAGGCACATTTATCAATCTCATTTTGAACCCTGCGACGAACTTTGGTAGCTTGAAAAACATTTCCTCTTTCAAAGCACTGCGAAGAACATGTCGAAAACCACCATCCTGTTTATCACCCAGCTACTATGTAAGTTAAATACTATTTTATTGCTTCAAAAAGTTGAACATGTGAAATTTACTCCGTGTACTGCACATAATATTACAAATCCTATTGCAGAAGACATTTAGAATATTTTAATACAGTGGGAAAATATAAAAATTGTTCCTTCTCCATGTTCGACATTGAGTAAAACAACATGGTTCCCGTAATTTATACAACCAACGTTGTGTTATATAATTCTGAACATGGACTTTTAACTGAGTGGTTGCAAAGACTTAGTTAAAATTCACTGTTCAGAATTATATTAAACAAATAAATCCATTGAAATGAACAAAATTCTGCAAATAACTTTGAACTGAAAATATTAACATGTCTTCTCATATCATAGTTCTTAGTTCTGCTATTCTTACAAAACACAGTGTTTGATTGAAGTGTAGAAACTCACGAGAGGTTCAGATAGAGTGGACAGGAGGATCCTATGTCATTTGACAGAGAGGTGAAAATCCACGGACATAAATGTAATTGTCAGAACGGTGGTAGCAAGACGTGGAATCAAATTTTTAACTGACGGGTGGTAGGGACGTGGAACGCACTGGCTGAAGGCAAGATAGTGGTGCAAATGCTTGTCACATTTAAACAGTATGGATGCATGCTTGAAGAGCAGTGACATTGAAGGTCCGGACTTTGTGCTGAAAATTGACTGTCGTGGACTTTTTCAACCAACGTAGACATGATGGGCTAAATGGCTTCCTCGCAAACTTTCAAAGACTCTATAAGGCATGATTAATTGTCGCTATTGCCTGCATTTTGAACTGACGTGAACACACATCTGAATTGTCTGAACAATATTATCTTTTCATTATTTCAGGTGGGATTGGGCATGTCCAAACAGGTAAGAACTGTTTACAATTAATTCTTAAATCTCTCCACGTGAGACAAACAAAAAGAACTGCTTAACTTCAGAAATCGTGGCGTTGATCTTCGTAAGGGAAGTGTTTAAACTCCAATTTTAATCAATGTTGGTGGCAGAAGGAAACTTCTCGTGGGTCCCACAACCTAAAATTGTTACTCCGATCCATTGATTAAATGGACACCATTGTACCACGGTTCTTCATTCAAACATGTCGGCTGGATTTTTGGATAGATAACACTTTGTAAAAAGCTTTTTGGCTTAATTAGCCTATATTTAATTTATGTCAAAGATTTACATGGCACATTGCTAGTTGATGCAAAATATATTTAAATAGATTCTTTGAGAATGTAGGAATTCACCTGAAAATTATCTTTGCCTCTCTTTTGTCAGTCTTACATTTTGCCTTAATACAATCTCAGTAGATCACATATCTACAATTAAATTGCAGTTGATGCATGAATACGTATCAATAACGATAACCCTTTCACCAGTTCCATGTTATCCCCCTTTCTCATCCACTCCCCACACATTAGGGGCACTTTACAGAGGGCCAATTAACCTTCAAACCCGCACGTCTTTGGGATGTGGGAGGAAACCGGAGCACCCGGAGGAAACCCACGCGGTCACATGGGAGAACGTGCAAACTCCACGCAGACGGCCGCCGCGGTCACGATCGAACCACGGGTCTCTGGCGCTGTGAGGCAGCAGCTCTACCCGCTGCGCCACTGTGCACATTATGTAGAATTAAAACTAATTTTCTGTTTTTTGTTCTCACAGATGTGATGATATACACGACAGAAATAAAATCCAACCCCGAGGCATCAGCACAAGCGGGAAGCTCCATTACTCTGACATGTTCAGTTAGTATCGTGGCAATGTCTGGTCTCCCAAATCAAATTACATACCATTTCTATAAAGGATCACAAAAGAACGTCCTGCTGAATACCTCCATGGCTCCTGCGACAAAATACTCTTTTACAATACAATCTGCTCGAGCAACACATACTGGATACTATGTCTGTGTCGTGAACGTGGGAGATAAAACAGCTACGAGCGGAACCTTACACATAGAAGTTACAGGTAATGTGAAACATGAAACATATTACGACGTAACATGAGGCATGAAAAATAAAACTCAGGACTTCCCAAAGTGCTGCCTAAATGTGAAGCCTAAAGACAGACACAAAGTGCTAGAGTAACTCAGCGGGTCAGGCAGCATCTCCGGAAAAAAAGGATAAGTGACGTTTTCGAGTCGGGACACTTCTTCAGTCTCAAAAAGATGGTGATGACAGTTGGAGATCATAGAGAGGGAGCAGTGAGAGAGGGTCTCCCATCGGAGAGAACTTCTTCAAAGTCCAGTCAGAAGAAGGATCGCAACCTGAAACGTCACCCATTCTTTTTCCCCGGTGACTTATCCCAGCACTTTGTGTCTATCGTTGATATGAACCAGCATGTGCACTTGTTTGTTTCGACTAGGTGATGAAGCATTTGTGAAACCTAGTAGCTGGTGTAGGTCCAGAAATGAAGCCCCATGTTCATTTCAGAAAATCCCTTGAACACCATTGTGGTGATTACATGATCATCTGTGGTCGACAAAAATGCTGGAGAAACTCAGCGGGTGAGGCAGCATCTATGGAGCGAAGGAATAGGTGACATTTCAGGTCGAGACCCTTCTTCAGACTGGTGGGAGTGGGGGGTGAGGGGGGCTTTTAAGAAGAAAGGAAGAGGCGGAGACAGTGGGCTGTGGGAGAGCTGGGAAGGGGAGGGGAAAGAGGGAGAAAGCAAGGACTACCTGAAACTGGAGAAGTCAATGTTCATACCGCTGGGGTGTAAAGTACCCGAGCAAAATATGAGTTGCTGCTCCTCCAATTGGCGCTGGGACTCACTCTGGCCATGGAGGAGGCTCAGGACTGAAAGCTCGGATTCGGAATGGGAGGGGGAGTTGAAGTGCTGAGCCACCGGGAGATCAGGTTGGTTATTGCGAACCGAGCGGAGGTGTTGGGCGAAGCGATCGCCGAGCCTGCGCATGGTCTCACCGACGTAGAGCAGTTGACACCTAGAATAGCAGATGCAATAGATGAGGTTGGAGGAGATGCAGGTGAACCTCTGCCTCACCTGGAAAGACTGCTTGGGTCCTTGGATGGAGCCTCACCTGGCCAAGCGTAGGCTTGGCGATCGCTTCACCCAACACCTCCACTCAGTTCGCAATAACTAACCTGATCTCCCGGTGGCTCAGCACTTCAACTCCCCCTCCCATTCCGAATCGGACCTTTCTGTCCTGGGCCTCCTCCATGGCCAGAGTGAGTCCCTAGTTTGGAGAAGGGCAAGTTATCCTCAGGTGGCCCAAGCAATATTTATCCTTTAATCACATTGCTGTTTGAGAAAGCTTGGTGTACACAACTCTCTGGCTGTATTTCCTCCATTACACCTCCCCCTTCTGTCGCGGGGTAGACTGACCCCTTGCCGTGTCTCAGCTACTGTTGAAACCATTAACTAATTAGCACCCAACACCATTTCAGTTTCCACCCCTCCATCTCCATTATTGGCGGCATGACTTCAGTTGTTTAGGTTCTCGCCTCTGAATTCCTTGACCAATTTAATATGCTCCTTCAAGATTACCTCTTGATCCCGACTTTTGTTCATCTGTTCTAATATCGGTTGTGTTTGGTTCCAATGCAAATGGTTACTGCATCACTCAACAGGAAAGAGAATCGATCGCTATGGTGTAGCATTGTGCTGCCAAGCAAATGATGTGTTGTCCAAAGTGACCCAACTGCAAATGAATCCAGGGGGGCGGGGGGGGGGGGGGGGGAGCATTGTTCACTGCTGCAAGAACTATCAAAGCAGGATTGTACGAGGAGAAATGATAAACTGCGAATACCACAAACTGAACAGGAACCAGGTGCAGAAAAACGCATTGGTTATGGTTTGCAAAAAGGATGTAGGCAGTCCCATGGCTGAATCATGAATAGAGTAACATCTATTAACTAGAGAAGCAGCAGAGAGATCTTTGAGGTGCAAAATATATGCCATTAGCAAACAATACAAGTTGTACCAACCATGTGGTGAATTTGTCGTTGGAAGCTCTTGCCAAATGTCAAATTCTTAACTATTTGCTTCAGAGAAATGGTGACATAACCATAACGTTTATACCTTTATATGTACTTTTGTACCAAAACTATAAAATCCTATGCTTTTTACTTTAGGACAAATACAGAGGCCTCGACTTACCATACAACCAATGAAGGTGATAGTGGGAAATCAAATTGAGTTGAGCTGCGATGCTGCTGAAGAAATTCCTCCTCTTGACTTTACTTTCTACAAATATAAAAATGGAAAACTTTCCCCTGTGGGAGATAAAGCAACCAATACAAACTTTGTAACTCACACGCTTAAAGTTTCAGAAACAACAGATCAAGTCTACAGCTGTAAGTTCAAAGGAAGAAGCTTGACAACAACCTCAAACTACAGTGAACCCGTCACCATAACTGTGCAAGGTAGGTTAAACCGGTACTATCACATACCTGCAAATTATAGATATTGTCACAATGTCGTGCAACAAGGTATGTGGTATGTAGCAGCTGTGGAGTTGTTAAATTGCCAGATCAATAATCCCAGAATTTAAAATAATCAAGTCGAAGGTAGACAGAAATGCTGGAGAAACTCAGCGGGTGAAGCAGCATCTATGGAGGATAGTAATAGGAATTTCGGGTCTCGACTGTCTACCCTATCTTAGGCCTCCTTCGGTCATGTCTGACCATGGGTGTCTCCAGGAGGCTATTCCCTATATGGAGGACACCCGTGCATGACTTTGTTTAACGTGGGGAGACTGGTGCACAGACAGCCACCCCATGGTCCTTGACAGATCTGGGTCAGGATCCAGTGGCATGGAGTCCAAGACGACCGGAGACCCTTTTCTGCTGCAGCCATCATCCACCTTCCCAGCCGTTGTGACGCTCCACTAAGGTCAGCCATCGTCCTCCGCCTGTTCCACCATTGGTTGGATTGCGTTTTGTCACAGACTTCCCCCTCGACCTTACCGCTATGGGTGGTCCTACCAGGAGCATAGCTCCAGACGGCATCGCTCTCAGGATCTCAGGTTCACACAAGCTTCTCCACCACGACAAGGTGACAATCTATGCCTCTCATAAATGTTATATGTTTCTGTCATATCTATGAAATTATATTGTCCTTTGCTGCAAAAGGTTTTAAATACAAGAGCAAGATGTCCTGTTGAGACCAAGCTAGAGTATTGTGTGCGGTGCATTTGCACTAGTTCACAAGGTATAGGAGTAGAATTAGGCCATTCAGCCCATCGAGTCCATTCCGCCATTCAATCATGGATGATCTCTGCCTCCTAATCCCATTTTCATGCCTTCTCCCCATAACCCTTGACACCCATTCTAATCAAGAATTTGTCTATCTTTGCTTTAAAAATATCCAGTGATTCGGCCTCCACAGCCCTCTGTGGCAATGAGTTCCACAGATTAATTACCCTCTGACTAAAGAAGTTCCTCCTCACCTCCTTTCGAAAAGAGCATCCTTTAATGCTGAGGCTATGACCTCTGGTCCTAGACTCTCCCACCAGTGGAAACATCCTCTCCACATCCACTCTATCTATGCCTTTCATTATTCTGTAAGTTTCAATGAGATCCCCCCTCAACCTTCTAAACTCCAGCGAGTTGAGGCCCAGTGCTGTCAAACACTCATCACACGCTAACCCGCTCAATCCTGGAATCATTCTTGTAAATCTCCTCTGGACCCTCTCCAGAGCCAGCACATCCTTGTTGTCTGCATTAGCACACATTTTGGAATTTAGCATGATCCAACAAGAAAATATGAAATAAAAAATCAACTGTTCGCTTCATATTGTGATCAACTATTTCTCATTCCAGATCCATTTTCTAGTCACCTCTTTACGATTGAACCACAATCTAGAATATTTGAAGGCGATAACTTTACCATGAGGTGCACAGTTCAGATGTCGTCATTAGTTCCATCCTATACAGAAAGCTGAATTAACAATCACGAAAGGTACAACTTCGATAGCCAAAAGCTTTACTGGCGAAGCTAAGATTTCTAAAAAAGCAACTGCTGATGATACGGGACCATACGCTTGCCACGCAAAGTGGAAGGAGACATTTAACATTCTTGAAAATCAGGTGACTGTAGCAGGTAAGACTAACTCTGCTGGACAGCTGAAAACTAGGCAATGTTTCTTGGAGTAAGGAATTAAAATATGTAGTAAAACCAGTTTGCAGATGGTGAGGATGCATTTCCTCATGGTTTCTCCTGCTCCCCTGAGACCTCTGTCAAATATACAACAGTGGGGCAGCAAAAGACTGAGGAACCACTCCAGTTATTCACTTACTTGTGCAAAAATTCTAGAAATCTGTAGATTACTTTCTACTTTTTACTGACATCCATCCAGAGACTTGGAGCCTTCAGTAATACAACGTATTGTGCTTTTTATCAACATCTAAATGATATTATAGGAACATAGGTTTGAATAAAGAGCTTTCCTTTTGCTGGTAATTGTTTTGGTTTAGAAGTACTGTGGCACTTGGAAAGACAAGTAAAAGGTGCAAGGTGACCAGTGGGCAAATAAATAATTGATGCCAGGACCCATTACTACTATAAAAAAGACTAAGAGTTTGTGGACATTACAATTTTAAGCATCGCTCCATTTACACCAATTAGGAAGAAGCATGGTGTGGAAGGTGTCCTATAGTGAGATGTTGGGGGAACTCAGAACATCAAAGATCAGTGTAGGAAGAACTAAGATAAACACAAATTGCTGGAGTAACTCAGCGGGACAGGCAGCATCTCTGGAGAGAAGGAATGGGTGACGTTTCGGGTCGAGACCCTTCTTCAGATTGATGTCTGAAGAGTTGGGCCGAAGGGCCTGTTTCCACACTGTATACTCTTAAGGGGCGGTCCCACTTTGGTGACCTAATTGGCGAGTTTAGTAGAGTTTGAAAAAATAACATGTTGAAGACCTCCTTCAACTATGTAGAAGACCAGCTTCGACTAGCTACGACTAACTTCGGGAAAATTGGACACCAAATAGTGGAGAGTGAAGACGACCTCCTTCGACTATGATGAAGACTATCTCCGACTACCCTCGATTACCTACGACTAACATGCCGACCTGCTACGACTAAACCTACGAGTAAAAAAAGTATCGATTTTTTCCATGGCGACCTTTTTTTACTCGTTGGCATTTTTTAACATATTGAAAAAAACGGCGCAAAGTAGCTGAAGCCTCGAGTACGCGGAGACCACTCTCGAGCACGAAGGAGAGTTACGAAGATCTCCTACGACCTCGTGTCGACCATGCTGCGAGTATGAGTCGAGGGCAAACGCGCCTAAACTCGCGGATTAGGTCGCCCAAGTGGGACAGGCCCTTAAAGTGTCTCGACCCGAAACATCAAAGAGCAGGTCAGGACATTGTTGAGGAGAAGGGGTGGAATTGGGGGAAGCAGAAGGCATTAAGGGATTAGGTCTCAGCAAAAAGCCCTGAAATGGCACCTACCTGAACCAACCTGTGCCAGCTTCCTTAGACCACATAATCCCCTGCAAGGAATGCCAAAGCAGGAATTGTCTGTTTTGTGAAGGCCTACTTCTGTATGAGGAGCCTTTCACACCTGTTATTAAAATTCATTGAATTTTAGTCCAGATTTGCACTACATGTGTACAATTGCACATCTGGGCACCTCTGTGAATCAGCATGACACATGCACGGAAGATTCAGAAGAAAATTATTTATTTATCATATAAATTCTCTGGTGGGATGACATCTGGTAGAGCTGGCATCTGATATCAATAGGCTGGAAAGTCCGAGTGTACCCCTGTCTGGAGTGATGCGAGTTGGAGGCACAGTGGCGTATCTGGTGGAGTTCCTGCCTCACCGTGCCAGAGACCTGGGTTCGATCCTGACCTTGGGTGCTCTCTGTGTGGAGTTTGCACATTTTCCCAGTGACCGCCTCAGTTTCCTCTGGGTGCTCTGGTTTCCTCCCACATCCCAAAGACAAGTAGGACTAGGTTAATTGGCCTCTGAAATTGCCCTCAGTTTGTAGAGAGTGGATGTGAAAGTGGGATAACAAAAAATGGGTGATCGATGGTCGGCATGGGCTCGGAAGGCCGAAGGGCCTGTTTCCATGTTGGATCTTTCAATCAATCAATCATTTTAATAACTGACCCCTCCCCCGATAATGTTTGGTAAAAGGACATATCTGATTATCCCATTTGTTTTTCTTTTAAAACAGTACCAGTTTCCAAACCAAGTCTAAATTCAACAGCCTTTAATAGTATTGTGACTCAAGGTGATCGTTTGCATCTCACATGTGCTGTGGTGACGGGATCTTGGCCAATAATTTACACATTTTACAAAGGAACACCAGAAAACTCTTTGCATCGGTCAATTTTAAATGCTACTGCCGGAGTCTATACTATTCCATCGGCTGACACTGCAGACAGTGGAGAGTATTTCTGTAAAGCAGAAAACAAAGCAGGTGTAAAACATCGAAGTGAAAGAAGTCAGAACATTAATATAAATGTAAAAGGTAAGATCAATATATCTATATGTTTGCTTCTGTAAGATATTCCAATTCACATTTTACCTAGAACCTATCAAAATGATTCCCATAGAAGCCTGCTGTGCGACACAGTTAAATCTAAGAATTGTATTTAAATCATTGCATTTCCCTGTTTTTATATAAATTCTGCTTCACTTGTTACATGCTTTTAGGTGTTAATGTTTTATTTAAAAAGGTCTTTAAATCTGACTTTGTGACTAAATGTATTAAGTGAAGGGCTGAGTTCAGAGAGTGTCTTATTACTAAACAGAATGTTCATTTAGCTATCAGATGGACCACAGCCTAAGCGGAACTTTTTGGAACAAAGATATGTTTGAAGAAATGGATAATATAAGATAATATTCCAATATTACTGTCTCAATGGAGAGGCGTGCGTTATTGGGAACTAACGGATTGTGCCACGTTTCAAAATACAAGCCTATCAACATCCACCCAAATATATACTCATCATGTATTAATTTTTTTTAAAGTTGGTAAACCTTTAGATCCAGAGGGATATCATATGCCCATATCCTAATCCCAATCCTAATGCCCACCTGTAGTGTGAACATTTAAAATCTGTAGCAGTAAGCAGGAGGGTCTGACAAGGGGGTCTTAGACCCAAATATTAACTCTACTGATTATTGTCGGCTCCGCTGAGCGCTTGAGGTGAGGAAGGGGGCTGTGGACCCCCACCAGGACCAAAAACAGGACCTGTCAAAGGGAGGATGAGCTCCATTGAGCTAACGGCCATCCACACTTCAGTAGAAGTTGCGATCAGTGTTGGCCTCAATGCTGAGGACTCCAAGGGCTGTTCCCTCCTGTGCCACTGCCTGGCAAGTCTGTTCTGCCAGAGAATAATCAGGAATTGGGATCGTTGAATTTGTCACATTGCCTGCAAGATATACTGTAATCTTGGCAGCATCATCAAAGACCCACACCATCCTGGCCACACACTCATCTCCCCGCTACCTTCAGGTAGAAGGTACAGGAGCCTGAAGACTGCAATGACCAGGTTCAGGAATAGCTACTTCCCCACAGCCATCAGGTTATTAAACTTGGCTCAGAGAAAACTCTGAACATTAATAGCCCATTATCTGTTATTTGCACTTTATCAGTTTATTTATTCATGTGTGTATATATTTATATAATGGTATATGGACACACTGATCTGTTCTGTAGTCATGCCTACTATGTTCTGTTGTGCTGAAGCAAAGCAAGAATTTCATTGTCCTATCAGGGACACATGACAATAAACTCTCTTGAATCTTGAATCTTGAATCTTGACAATTGTGTCAGGCTGTTGCTTGCCACATGGCAAACAGCGCTATCAAATTAGACCTCAATCACCAGAGTTTGGGACGAGCACATTGCAAGGTTGGTTGTGCTGCATTGTGCTGGATTTCATGCTTAATCGCGACTTGAGCCAACAAGTAATTAGTCAGGTAGCTGCTAACTTGACACCGGTGTTCAGACTGACTGAGCCACTTGACTTTATTTTAACCCCTATATTATAGCTAGATTTGTTACTCTTTCCAAAGTTTACCTGTTCCTTTGGTTTCAGTTCCAGTCTCAGAGCCAAAAGTAAATCTCCTCACTTCAAGAACCACGTACGAAATAGGAAAACGCATATCCATTCGATGCCACTCAACAAATGGGAGCTCTCCTGTGACTTACTCGTTATTCTTAAACCAAAGATTCATCCACTCTGTCAAGAACTGTACTACAGAGCCTGTGGTTTTTAATATTCTCATAAATAATACCAAAGATGGCGGCGTGTACAAGTGCAAAGCTGAAAATGAAATTCTAAACTCATCCAAATACAGTGAAGGAATCAACTTTACCGTAATGGGTAAGATTTCCCGTTATTTAACTTAGCAGCATGAAGAGGATATTGCAGCATTTCTCTCTTTAATGAAGTCCACATTGAAACAGAATTCTGTAATCATTTCCTATTCATTGTTGCAATCATTTCCCCTCATCTAGACATATGATCTCCTTGGGTATTAAAAAAAAAATGTAAGCACAAAATGTGATGCATGGGTTCTTAAAATAGATTAATAAATTGGCTGAAGACTGACTCAAAAATCTTGAGGCTCTTGCAGTCAAATGAGGGCCATGTGTCCAATATCCGATAGGGCCCTGTGGCGGTACCGGGGGGGGTGGTTAGGCCACTCCTTGGGTCATCCCCCTCGGCTCTTGAGGGACAGGGACGATTGTCTGACAACGGGGTTTCCCGAGGGCTGCTCGCGGGCGTTCTGTGTGTCTGCCATGATTGATTAAACGACTTCTGAACCTGCCTGGCGTCTGGCCTTTTCCCCAACCACATCCAGGCCACGACAACACCATCCATTAAAAACACCACAAACATTTTCCACTCACTAACTGCGCAAAATGCCATTACTCCTACAATTTGTATTTTTTTAAATTTTTTAAATTTTTTTATTAGAAGCAGTGTACAAAAGTATAAACCGCGGAATATGACATAATACATTTATAGTACAGCTTCAATTTTAATTTTTAGCTAAAGATGAGAAAGAAGAAAGGAGAAAAAGCAAGAGAGAGAGAAAGTGAGTGTGCAAGAATAGAACCCTAGACTACCAGATTGGTGTAGCCAAAGAGGGCAGTAAAAGAAATAAGAAAAACGTAAAGAAATAAAAAGACAAAAACAGAAAGAAAAACAAAAAGTGATGATATACCTGCTTCGTATCTCTTCCCACCCATCACCCAACCCGTAATTCGATTCAATTCCAAAATTGTGTTGCACCATACTATCCTTGTAATGAATCAATGAATGGTGTCCATGTCTTCGAAAACGGCTCTGGTTTTTCCGCTAAAACTAGTCTCATATTTTCAAGCTGTAGCGGCTGTCCTACACTTTGTAAACAAACAAGTGTCTGCTGCTTGTTCCCTTATCATGTAGCTATACACTGTGAATGGCTCGATTGTAATCATGTATTGTCTTTCTACTGACTGCATTGCACGCAACAAACGCTTTTCACTGTACCTCGGTACACATGACAATAAACTGAACTGAAATGAGTTGGATGACCTGCTCCCAGGAAGCAGCCAACTGAAACAATAACAGGCAGCGGTCAGACATCAGACAATACCTAGTTAAAGCATCAGTTTAGGATTAAGATATGAACTGTCAACAATGGAAAACACCTGAGAAACAATCACTGGACACTAACAGCAGATGCTGGAATATCGAAGGTACACAAAATTGCTGGGGAAACTCAGCGGGTGCAGCAGATGCAGCACGAGCTCCATAGATGCTGCTGCACCCGCTGAGTTTCCCCAGCAATTTTGTGTACCTTCGATATTCCAGCATCTGCAGTTCCTTTTTGAACACTTTGTCTACTCCACTGCGATATCTCCTCAAGGTATGCCTACTTTGAAGAAGTTCTCCTCCTCTCTCCGGAGACAGTTTCACAAGCTCCTCTCTAACTGCACACCGTCTGTGATCCCCCCTGCTCTCCAACTGTACGACCATACCCTTACCCTCCCCGCCCTCCCACCCCCCATCAGTCTGAAGAAGGGTTTCGGCCCGAAACGTAGCCTATTTCCTTCGCTCCATAGATGCTGCTGCACCCGCTGAGTTTCCCCAGCAATTTTGTGTACCACTGGACACTAACACATTGATGCCAGTCACAGATTAACGTTCAAAAGTTGGTTATGCGTATATAAATTGTTCCTCAACTGATTTATGAGTAGATTTCATAAAATAGGACAAATATGAAAAGATTTAAGCAGCAGATTAAAGCATATTTGTGGAGATAATGAGACTTAGGTAGGATTGTGCATGCAATGGAAACATTGCAAGGCTAGAGATGTATTCTAACAACAACTTTCCTGAAAGGCAGGAATGCCAAATTTTCACACTGAATACATGTCCAGGATTTCACACCTTCAAACGATATTGATACTCAGACATCTTTGTACTGAGGGTTAGCAATCTGTTCTTCCAGAGTTGATTGAGATGGTAAGAATTAAGCTGAGATATCAGAATTGTTCTAGATTGTCCAGAGTTTCTTCATTGATGTGTATTTGGAGTGTGATATTGGTCCCTTGGTCTTTGTTTTTGTTTTTATTGTCTTATTTTTATACTGTGCACCCTGGTGAACATACTCAACAATTTGTAAGGTGAGTTGGAGACATGCCTTTGCGCTGAAGTCATCCGATATTGAGCTAGCTACTGATAATCCACATTCCTATTATCATCACTGATTAATAGCTTTCAAAAGTTTACTTGGGTCGATTAGAATGTAAGTGGCAAAGCTGGTCGGTGTTGTATCAGTGTCAATGTTGAACTCAGATGATATTTTATTCTCAGACAGGTTGACTGCCTTTGTTCCATCCCAAAACTCTTTGGGTGGCAAGAACAATTTGGTGGATGGCCAGTTGAGCGTGGGGTGGTGAATCTGTGCAACGCATTGTCACAGACGGCCATGGATGCCAAGTCATTGGGTTTTTCGCTAGGTGGAAATTGACAAATGCTTGATTAGTACGGGTGTCAAGGAGAAAGACAGAGAATGGGGTCGAGAGGGAAAGAGAGGCGGTCACGGTGGCACAGCGGTAGAGTTGCTGCCTTGCAAAGAATGCAGCGGCGTAAACCCGGGTTCGATCCCGACTACGGGTGCTGTCTGTACGGAGTTTGTATGTTCTCCCTGCGTGACCTGCGTGGGTTTTCTTTGAGATTTTCGACTTCCTCCCACACTCCAAAGACGTACAGGTTTGTAGGTTAATTGGCTTGGTAAATGTTAAAAAATGTCCCTAGTGGGTGTAGGTTAGTGTTAATGTGCGGGGATCACTGGTCAGAGAGGACCCAGTGGGCCAAAGGGCCTGATTCCGTGCTCTATCTCCAAAAAAAATAGATCAGCCATGATTGAATGACGGAGTAGGTGGGCCAAATGGCCAACCTGCTCCAATGGCAAATGAATTTATGATTTTATAATCTCAAATTTTTGCTATTAGCATACAATAATGAAAAAATGATCCTTGAATTCTCACTGGGGATTGGATAAGAGATGTTTGCGTTTATCTTATTTTCACAATAGAGCAACATCTTCAACATCATTCTTCTCATTATAGTTCCCGTTTCGACACCACTACTCTTTCCTCTGTTGAACTCCACCAAGGCGCACCTAGGTGAAAACGTGACACTGCACTGCACTGCAAGCACAGGAACTCTTCCCATCACTTACACACTGTATCGGAACCACTCACGCCTTACAGCAATCTCTGCAACAAAACCAGGGTCAGCAGTATTTCACGTGACGATAAAGACAACTGAGCATTCTGGGTACACGTGCAAAGCAGAAAATCTAATTTCTTCACAATGCAGTAACACAATAGAGTTTTTTATTTTAAGTAAGTATACTTGCTGTTTGAATTAAACTTTTAAAGGTGACATACTCAATGTAACTTGATATGTTTGCAATGTTTAAAGGCTGTCCATTGTCATTGCAGTTAATGCAGTGCCTCATTGCTGCAGTGACTCCAGTTCAATTCTAAAGGGCCTGTCCCACTTAGGCGACTCTTTAGGTGACTGCCAGGGACTAGTTTTAATCAATTTCACCTACGACGCCTGGCGACAATCTACGACAGCAAAAATTGTCGCCACTGTTGCTGAAATTTTTTCAACATGTTGAAAATTTTGCGGCAGTCGCCCAAAAAATCGCCTAAGTGGGACAGGCTCACAACCTCCAATGTTGACTGTGTGGAGATTGCATGTTCTTCCCGTTACCACTTAGGACTCCTCTGGGTGCATCGGCTTTCTCCAACATCTCAAAGATGTGTTGGCTGTTGAGTGAATTACCCAGTATAAATTGTCCCTAATCCTTAAGTTCTCCCTCAGTCACGGCTGACCATGGGTGTCTCCAGGGTTGGAGGACACCCGTGCGTGACTTTGTTTAACATGGGGAGACTGGTGCACAGACAGCCACCACACGGTTCTTCACAGATCTGGGTCAGGATCCAGTGGCATGGAGTCCAAGACGACCGGAGACCCTTTTCTGCTGCAGCCTTCATCCGTCCTCCCAGCCATTGCGATGCTCCACTGAGGCAAGCCATCATCCCCCGCCTGTTCCACCTTTGAGGTCTTGGTTGGATTGCTCTTTGTCAGAGACCTTCTCCTCGACCTTACCGCCATGGGTGGCCCTACCAGGAGCATAGCTCCAGGCGGCATCACTCTAAGGATCTCAGGTCCACACAAGCTTCTCCACCACGACAAGGTGACAATCCACGGAGAAGTGTCACGATTCAGGAGTGGATGTTTTCATCGATATGTGAGGTACAGGGAAGTATATTGGGAAAGGGGGGCAGCACAGACTTTGAGTTAAACAGCCCCCTTCCAATTCATACTATGACTAAAGTTCATTTCACAGTCAATAAAGCTAAATGTGCTATACATTGCACTCACTTCAAACAGATGAATCCAGAGACAGGGCTTCACAAGATCTATTTTTAACAAAAAAATACGATCCCGCTGGCTATGCACTGATGCAACAAAATTCCTGCAGATACTTCCTGCATAAAGAAGTACTCACTCTATACTTATTGCCGGACATAGTACTCACTCTAAAGCGGACACAGTGCGAACTCCATCTTCAAGTTCGCCAACAACACCACCGTTGTTGGGCGAATTACAGATGGTGATGAGTCAGAGTATATAAGTGAGATCGACCGATTGACCAAATGGTGCCAGCACAACAACCTGCTGTCAGTAAAACCAATGAACTGATTGTGGACTTTGGAAGAGGAAGGATGTGGATCCACAATCCTGTTTATATCAACGGGATCATGGTGGAGAGTCAAAAACGGGCGTGCATATTTCCAAAGATCTTTCCTGGACCCAGCACACGGATGCAATGATAAATAAACCACATCAACGCATCCACTTCCTGAGAAGATTAAGGAGATTCGGTATGTCAAAGAGGATTCTCTTAAACTTCTACAGGTGTACAGTAGAGAGCATATTGACTGGTTGCATCATGGCCTGGTTCGGCAACTTGAACATCCAGGAGTGGAAAAGACTGTAAAAAGTTGTGAACCCTGCCCAGTCCATCACCGGCTCTGACCTCCCCACCATCGAAGAGATTTATCGGAGTCGCTGCCTCAAAAAGGCAGCCAGCATCATCAGAGACCCACACCATCCTGACCACACACTCACTTCACCACTGCCATCGGGAAGAATGTACAGGAGCCTGAAAACTGTAACATCCAGATTCAGGAACAGCTTCTTCCCCACAGCCATCAGGCTGTTAAACACCACAACCTCAAATAAGCTCTGAACTACAATAGACTATTATTATTATTATTGCACTACTATTGTTTGCCTTTTGAGTGTGTGTATATTATATATATATATATACACATGTAAATAAATATGTGTAGGTGTATATATATATATATATATATCTATATTACTAAAAGTCTGTTCTTGACCGGTTTTGGCGATCTGTGCTGCGATTTCCGAGAGAACGCCGCCACCTACGGCCGTCATTTTTGGCCACCTCGCTCAGAGCCCCCCTCCGCCGCATGTGTGCCGAGGATTTTTCCAGTCGATGAAAAATGACAGAGATATTAATGATTTTACAAAATTCCCCATTCTCTCTGCTGCCCCCGCTGGCGGCAGGGGGGATGGACTATAAAACCAGGAAGTGGTGTGCCTCAATTAGGCACACCATCATATATAGTGGTGTGCCTCAATTAGTCTGCAAGCTGGAGGAAGGCAGAGGGTCACGTTTCTCTGAGCTGTGAATAACACTGAACACAACTGTGAGTAAGTACTCTTAATGTGGTTTGAAAATGAAAATATGGCTAAAGTAAAAAAGCACTGCCTGCAAATGGTTGTTTGGGGGGTTTGGGTTGAAATAAAAAGGCACTCTCTCTCCCCCCCCCCTCTCCTCTCCCCCCCCCCCCTCTCCCCCCTCTCCTCTCCCCCCTCTCCTCTCCCCCTCTCCTATCCTCCCTCTCCTCTCCCCTCCTCTCCTCTCCCCCCTCTCCTCTCCCCCCTCTCCTCCCCCCCTCTCCTCTCCCCCCTCCCCTCTCCTCTCCCCCCCCTCCTCTCCCCCCCCTCCTCTCCTCTCCACTCCCCTCCTCTCTCTGCTCTTTTTCTCCCCCTCCTCCCCTCCCCCACCGTCCCTCCCCTAAACCCCCCTCCCCTCCACACACCCCTACCCCCTTCCCTCCACCCCCCCTCCCTGCTCCCCACCTCTCCCCCTCCCCCCCCTCTCAGCACACCCCCTCACTCCCCCCTCCTCTCTCCCCCCCTCTCTTTCTCCCCTTTTTCTCCCACTCCTCCCCTCCCCCACCATCCCTCCCCTAAACCCCCCTCCCCACCACACACCCCTACCCCCTTCCCTCCACCCTCCCTGCTCCTCACCTCTCCCCCTCCTCACTCTCACCCTCTCTCTCCTCCCCTCCACCCCCACCTTTCCCCTCTCACCCACCCTCCCTCTTCTCCTCCTCGCCACCCACTCTCCCTCTTACCCCTCTCGCTGTGTCTCTGCCCCTTCTCTCTCTGCCCTCACTCTCTACCCCCCCCCCCTCTCTAGATGTGACTGCGTTGGGGGCTATGCGTCAGTAGATAGGGTGGTTATGGGGTAAAAGGAGCAAATTAATAATATTAATATAATATCAAGGGGGGTAATTAGCGTGAGTGCGGGGGGGGGGGGTAGTTAGTGTGTGTGACGCTGCATTCCGCCTCACCCCCCCACAACCGCACGTTGGGGGAACAGACCCAACGGGTCTGCACTTGGTCTAGTATATATATATATATATATATATCTGTGTGTGTGTGTGTGTACTTGTGAGTATGTGTATATATACACACTGAACTTTTTTTTCTCTTTTCTTTTTTTTCTCTCATTTATCATATTGTTTACAGTGTACTATCTGTACATATTCTGTTGTGCTGTAGCAAGTAAGAATTTCATTGTTCTATCTGGGACACATGATAATAAAACACTCATGACTCTTGACATGACTCGCAGAGGGGCAACTTCACCAACTTATCACTCTCGACTTCAGAGCAAATAGCCACTACGCTGAAATCAACAAATTCACTAAGATAGACCGCACTGAAGATTCTTGAAGTACACCAATTACTTTATTGAGATCTGAGAGTTGGGATCATCCGTCCTGGACTGGCCGAAGAACCCAGATGGAGCCGTGCGTAGTGGATTCACTCATTTTACTGGAGTTGTTTGCTCAGCTCCCATTGTAGTCATGGAGAGGTGACAGCTGTATCGCAGAGGGACTGATGGAACAGGAACAAATAATGGTTCGAGAGGGAAAGGGAGGCGGTCACGGTGGTGCAGCTGTAGAGTTGCTGCCTTGCAGCGAATGCAGCGCCGGAGACCCGGGTTCAATCCTGACTACGGGTGCTGTCTGTCCGGAGTTTGTACGTTCTCGCCGTGACATGCGTGGGTTTTCTCTGAGATTTTCAACTTTCTCCCAAAGTCCAAAGACGTACAGGTTTGTAGGTTAATTGGCTTGGTAAATATTTTAAAAAAATGTCCCTAGTGGGTGTAGGTTAGTGTTAATGTGCGAGGATCGTTGGTCGGCGCGGGCCCAGTGGGCCGAAGAGCCTGATTCCGTGCTCTAACTCTAAAAAAAATAGATCAGCCATGATTGAATGACGGAGTAGGTGGGCCAAATGGCCAATCTGCTCCAATGGCAAATGAATTTATGATTTCATAATCTCAAGTTTTTGTTATTAGCATACAATAATGAAAAAATGATCCTTGAATTCTCACTGGGGATTGGATAAGAGATGTTTGCGTTTATCTTATTTTCGCAATAGAGCAACATCTTCAACATCATTCTTCTCATTATAGTTCCCGTTTCGACACCACTACTCTTTCCTCTGTTGAACTCCACCAAGGCGCACCTAGGTGAAAACGTGACACTGCACTGCACTGCAAGCACAGGAACTCTTCCCATCACTTACACACTGTATCGGAACCACTCACGCCTTACAGCAATCTCTGCAACAAAACCAGGGTCAGCAGTATTTCACGTGACGATAAAGACAACTGAACATTCTGGGTACACGTGCAAAGCAGAAAATCTAATTTCTTCACAATGCAGTAACACAATAGTGTTTTTTATTTTAAGTAAGTATACTTGCTGTTTGAATTAAACTTTTAAAGGTGACATACTCAATGTAACTTGATATGTTTGCAATGTCTAAAAGCTGTCCATTGTCATTGCAGTTAATGCAGTGCCTCATTGCTGCAGTGACTCCAGTTCAATTCTAAAGGGCCTGTCCCACTTAGGCGACTCTTTAGGTGACTGCCAGGGACTAGTTTTAATCAATTTCTCCTACGACGCCTGGCGACAATCTACGACAACAAAAATTGTCGCCACTGTCGCTGAAACATTTTCAACATGTTGAAAATTTTGCAGCAGTTGTCCAAAAATCGCCTAAGTGGGACAGGCCCACAACCTCCAATGTTGACTGTGTGGAGATTGCATGTTCTTCCTGTTACTACTTAGGACTCCTCTGGGTGCATCGGTTTTCACCGACATCTCAAAGATGTGTTGGCTGTTGAGCGAATTACCCAGTATAAATTGTCTCTAATCCTTAAGTTCTCCCTCGGTCATGGTTGGGCGTGCATATTTCCAAAGATCTTTCCTGGACCCAGCACACTGATGCAATGATAAATAAACCACATCAACGCCTCCACTTCCTGAGAAGATTAAGGAGATTCGGTATGTCAAAGAGGATTCTCTTAAACTTCTACAGGTGTACAGTAGAGAGCATATTGACTGGTTGCATCATGGCCTGGTTCGGCAACTTGAACGTCCAGGAGTGGAAAAGACTGTAAAAGGTTGTGAACCCTGCCCAGTCCATCACCGGCTCTGACCTCCCCACTATCGAAGAGATTTATCGGAGTCGCTGCCTCAAAAAGGCAGCCAACATCATCAGAGACCCACACCATCCTGGCCACACACTCACTTCACCACTGCCATCGGGAAGAATGTTCAGGAGCTTGAAAACTGTAACGTCCAGATTCAGGAACAGCTTCGTCCCTACAACCATCAGGCTATTAAACACTACAACTTCAAATTAGCTCTGAACTACAATAGACTATTATTATTATTATTGCACCACAATTGTTTGTTTTTTGAGTATGTGTGTACATATATATATGTGTATATATGTGTGTGAGTGTACTTGTGAGTATGCGTATATATATATATACACACTGAATTTTGTTCTCTTTTTTTCTCTCATTTATCATATTATTTACAGTGTACTATGTGTACATATTCTGTTGTGCTGCAACAAGTAAGAATTTCATTGTTCTATCTGGGACACCTGACAATAAAACACTCTTGACTCTTGACATGACTCACGGAGGGGCAACTTCACCAGCTTATCACTCTCCACTTCAGAGCAAATAGCCACCACGCTGATATCAACAAATTCACCAAGATAGACCGCACTGAAGATTCTTGAAGTACACCAATTACTTTATTGAGATCTGAGAGTTGGGATCACCTGTACTCGGCTGGCCTAAGAACCCAGATGGAGCCGTGCATGGTGGATTCACTCATTTTACTGCAGTTATTTGCCCAGCTCCCATTGTAGCCATGGAGAGGTGACAACTGTATCGCAGAGGGACCGATGGAACAGTGGAACGGGAACAAAGAATGGTATTAGCTTACTGACACTATTAGTCCTTATATCTTCCTCCAACTTCCTCAAATGGCTGGATAAGCTTTAAAAAACACGAAAAAAACCATGACCCCTTCACAAATGTGAACATCTAAAACCTTTAAATGGTCCACGTCGGGATTCTGCTCCATGCAGTCAAAACCAATTTGAATCTCAACATTCTATTACAGATAAATATCAGCTAATTGCTACCATTTCATTGTTAGTTTCTCAGACAACACCCACTTGAATCATTTTAGGAGGGTATTTGACATGTTTTTTGAAACATATAAGATTATTAAGGGTTTTGATCCTAGAGGCAGGAAACATGTTCCCGATGTTGGGGTAGTCCAGAACCAGGGGCCACAATGTAAGAATAAGGGGTAAACCATTTAGAACGGAGATGAGGAAACACTTTTTCACACAGAAAATAGTGAGTCTGTGGAATTCTCTGCCTCATTGGACGTCGCTTCTCTGGATACTTTCAAGAGAGAGCTAGATAGGGCTCTTAAAAATAGCAGAGTTAGGGGATATGGGGAGAAGGCAGGAACGGGGTACTGATTGGGGATGATCAGCCATGATCACATTGAATGGCGGTGCTGGCTCGAAGGGCCGAATGGCCTACTCCTGCACCTATTGTCTCTTGTGTATATCGTACCATATAAACAAACAGAATGCAATGCAATGCTTAATACTGACAGACACTAGGCACTACTAGACACTTTAAAGATCTGAACTTTTTCAGGTTACTTGCACAGTTTTATTCAAAAAAATCTTTCAAAATATAGAAGATTACCAGTTTCCCAGTCTACCTGAATGATCATAGATGAAAGCATTTTTTTTCCCCAAATGATGTGCAAATGAATAAATAATTATTTTCAAATTGTTCCTGGATAGTGGTTGAAATACTATTTATAGAACCATGTTATTGGACACAGTGAGAAAATTATGTTCTTCCTTATGAATACTGCAGCACCATTGCTCACCTGGCTTCATGATATTCCAGCATATGTGACTATTTTTGAAAAATGAATCGTTTTTTTCATAATTGTGTTATTAGCAGTACAAACAGTATCATAAAAATGTAACATAAATATTTCGGGAACTGTTATACAAATGAGTGAGAAAAAAACAATTTACAACGGATATGTATTTGGTATTTTCATGATAAGTAGCAATGCAAAAACTTTTAAAATCTTCTGAAATAAAACTTATTTCTTTCCCTTCAGGTACCAAATCCATGTGGTTGGCATATTATCTACTACCTACAATTTTATTTGTACCTGTATTAATCTTGCTCATATATTACTACATTTTTGGTAAGTATCAATTTTATAAGACCATAAGACATAGAAGCAGAATTAGACCATTTGGCTCATCAAGTCTGCTCTGCCATTCGATCATGGCTGATCTATTTTTCCCTCAACACCATTTTCATGTCATCTTCCCATAACCTTTGACATTTCGATATTTTGAGGGGGAGATGCAACGAGACCTGGGTGTCATGGTACACCAGTCATTAAAAGTAGGAATGAAGGTGCAGCAGGCAGTGAAGAAGGCGAATGGTATGTTAGCATTCATAGCAAAAGGATTTGAGTATAGGAGCAGGGAGGTTCTACTGCAGTTGTACAGGGTCTTGGTGAGACCACACCTGGAGTATTGCGTACAGTTTTGGTCTCCTAATCTGAGGAAAGACATTCTTGCCATAGAGGGAGTACAGAGAAGGTTCACCAGACTGATTCCTGGGATGTCAGGACTTTCATATGAAGAAAGACCGGATAGACTCGGTTTGTACTCGCTAGAATTTAGAAAATTGAGGGGGGATCTTATAGAAACTTACAAAACTCTTAAGGGGTTGGACAGGCTAGATGCAGGAAGATTGTTCCCGATGTTGGGGAAGACCAGAACAAGGGGTCACAGTTTAAGGATAAGGGGGAAATCTTTTAGGACCGAGATGAGGAAAACTTTTTTCACACAGAGAGTGGTGAATCTCTGGAATTCTCTGCCGCAGAAGGTAGTTGAGGCCAGTTCATTGGCTATATTTAAGAGGGAGTTAGATGTGGCCCTTGTGGCTAAAGGGATCAGGGGGTTATGGAGAGAAGGCAGGTACAGGATACTGAGTTGAATGATCAGCCATGATCATATTGAATGGCGGTGCAGGCTCGAAGGGTCGAATGGCCTACTCCTGCACCTATTTTCTATGTTTCTATCCCTACTAATCAATAATCTATTAATCTTTAAAAATCCCACCATCTGTGGCAATAAATTCCCCAATTTTGTTACATTAATTGCTCAATGTTATTTTAATATTTTGCCAACTTAGTGATTTAAAATGTATCTTTATTGCATTTTCTCCTTTCGGCAGTTAAAAACAAAAAGAAGAAAAGGTACGATTTCTTAATCCGTCATCTATAACCTTGTTACCCAATCATTTGTTGAACTTTTTTTCTTTTGTGAATGTAAATGTAAAGAGGTATTAATAGACTGGCACAATTATAGTGTTTCTTCATAATAAGTAGAGTCAGAGTGGAAACAGGCCCTTTGGCCCAACTTTCCCTCACCGGCCAACATGTCCCAGCTACACTAGTCCCACCTGCCTGCGTTTGGTCCATATCTCTCCAAATCTGTCCTATCCATGTACCTGTCTGCTTCTTAAATGTTGGGATAGTCCCTGCCTCAACTACCTCCTCTGGCAGCTTGTTCCATACACCCATTACCCTCTGTGTGGAAAAGCTGTCGCTCAGATTCCTATTAAATATTTTTCCCTTCACCTCCTCTGGTCCTCGATTCACCTACTCTGGGCAAGAGACCCTGTGCATCCACCCTATCTATTCATCTCATGATTTTATACACCTCTATAAGTGTGTTATCCCTCAAGTATCCAAGTAATTCTATGCCATTGCAGAGTTGCTTAAAGTCATTAGTTATTAAACACTCATGTTGTTAAAAAATGTTCCCATATTTTCATAGGATGTAGGAAGCTGCCATTCAGTCTCTCTCAGAGCAATCCCATCAATTCCATTCCCCCCTTTACTCCCCTTCAACAACTCCTTTCTCACATGACCATTGGTTTCCACTCTCCCCCAATTCTCCTTTCAACCATCTGCAGAAGTGGTAATTTACAGCAGCCAATTAACCTACCGACCAACGCGTGTCAGACTGAGGGAGGGAACCACAGCATCCAAGATAAACCCAAGGAATCTCAAAGAGTCAAGGAGTGATACAGTGTGGAAACAGGCCCTTTGACCCAACTTGCCCACGCATGTCCCAGCTACATCCAACATGTCCCAACTACACAAGTGATCACCTAAATCCACCAGGCAGCACCCGAGGTCAGGATTGAAGCAGCAGCAGCTTTACGATCTGTGCCACTCTGTGAATGATGTCAAGAAATGGAACAGAAAGAGTGGACGAGCAGATGTACCAGTGATGACCATCTGTAAAGCAGTTCATTACCAGCAAGATCAAAATAGTTTACAGAACAAAAATAGACTAGTTCTATGATCAATGTTAAGTTACTTGATCCATTCAAGTTTTCTTTCCCTTAAATTTACACATGCCCATATTTAGATTTTACAGATAAGAAATAAAGATTTTCTTGAATGGCAGTCGTCTAAATCTCATCTCTTGTTATTCAATTTTAAAATCTGATTTCAGCCGCAAAATAGTGAAACAACAAAATCAAGGTAAATTTACTTTTTTCTTATTATGTCATAGCTCAGAAATAATTCTAAATCATGTTATTGAGCTAAGACCTTTGATTTTGGAAATCTTAAAATTATTGCATTTTGGTTCCAGGATCTGTGAAAGAAAATACTGTGGCCGTTTACAGTAAAGTAAAAGAAAAGGCACATCCAAGTAAGAATTACAACAAGCTCATTCTATTTTCCTCATTGTACTCAATTTAATAGAACATAGAACAGTATGGTCAAGGAAAAGGCCTTCAGCCTACAATGTCTGCCAAACATCACATCAAGTTAAACTGATCTCTGTCAGGGTAGACACAAAATATTGGAGGAACTCAGCAGGACAGGCAGCATCTCTGGAGAGAAGGAATGGCTGACGTTTTGGGTCGAGACCCAAAACGTCACCCGTTCCTTCTCTCCAGAGATGCTGCCTGTCCCTGAGTTACTCCTGCATTTTGTGTCTATCTTTGGTTTAAACCAGCATCTGCAGTTCCATCCTACACATTTCCTCTGCCTGAGTGACCCATATCCTCCATTCCCTGCATATCCATGCCTTTAGCTAAAGGCTTCCATCACATCAGCTCACAACACCAACCCTGGCAGCTGTTCCAATTCTCTGTGTCAAACACATGCCCGGCACATCTTCTTCAAACTTTCCCTTTCTGACCTTAAAGCTGTGCCCTCGAGTACTTGGCAATTTTTTCGGTGACTGCCGGCATCATTGACTGACATATCAGGTCACCGAAAAAGTTGCGGCGTGATGACGTATGACGCGCTGTGTTTTTTCAAGTGTCGCAACATTTTTTTGTCGCCGCTGGATTTTGAAATGTTCAAAATCTTTTGGCGACACTGATATGACGCCGGCAGTCGCCAAAAAAAATCGCCAAGTACTCGAGGGCACAGCTTTAAGGTCAGAAAGGGAAAGTTTGAAGAAGATGTGCCGGGCATGGCCCTTAACATTTCCATTCTGAAAAAAAAAAGGTTCTGACTGTCTATCCTATTTTTCCTCTCATAATTTTGTATACTTTCATGATGTCTCCCCTCAGCCTCTGAAAATCTAGAGAAAACAATCCAAGTTTGCCCAACCACTACTTATAGCTAATACCCACTCATCCTGGCAGCATTCTGGTAAGCATCTGATGCTGCCCGACCTGCTGAGTTACTCCAGCATTTTGTGTCTACCTTCGATTTAAACCAGCATCTGCAGTTCTTTCCTGCAGCATTCTGGTAAACAGCTTCTGCAGCTTCCACATCCTTCCTGTAATGGGGTAGGGTCTGATATAAAAGTTCAAAGAAACTGCTGCACTTGAGGTGACAGTAAGCCAATTTCCCATCTGCACACCTATTTTGAAGAAAACGAGTTGTTTCTTGTATCTGACCAATATGTATCATTGACTCCACGTTAAATCTGATCTTTCTCGTAATTGCTCAAAACATCTCTGTCTATAAAACGCTTGAAGTGTTCTGAAAAGATCACATAGTCTGCTATATACTGTAAATGCAAGGCTTTCTTTAATTCTTCTTCTTGATGCATAACAACTGTAATTTTGTTCTTACAGGACTCGGTGACAAAGATTCTTATGCACTTATGGAAGGTAACAGGCTACATGTACAGTCTAGAAGCTTTATCAATCTCTTATTCCAAACAGTATTCAATTTTCACTTTCAATTTTCAAGGGCTCTATTAAATTATTTCATAATGAGACAGAGCACAGTGTAGATTTCAAAGGGAATTCTAGTTGATTTATGAAAGCAATCAAGAAAAATATAAAACATACCAAGTTAACGTACTAACTTTTGGTACTAGATTAACAATTGGAATTCACAAAGTAGAACTCACGTATACAATCAAACTAATCATAAAAGCTGCTAGGTTCTCATAAAATTCCTCTTAATATCATGATCATAACATTATCTTAATGTCCGGAGATCAGATGTAGAAAGGCAATAATGCACCACTATTGCCTCAGATACATGTTTTTTTTTTAAATTACGGACATGCGGAATTATTTTCTAATGGGTAGAAATTCCAGAAATCAGAGGTGCAAAGGGACTTGGGAGTGCTGGTGCAAGATTCCCAAAAAGTTAATCTGCAAGTCGAATCAGTAGTAAAGAAAGCAAACGCAATGCTAGAATTTATTTCAAGAGGGCTTGTACACAAAAACAGGGATGTAATGTGGAGGCGCTATAAGGCGCTGGTCAGGCCATATTTGGAATGTTGTGAGCAATTTTGGGTACCATATATGAGGAAGGATGTGCTGGCTCCGGAGAGGGTCCAGAGGAAGTTTCCAAGAATGATCCCTGGAGCGAGTAGGTTAACATATGATGAGCGTTTGATGGCACTAGGCCTATATTCTTTGGAGTTTAGAAGAATGAGGGGGGGGGGGGACCTAATTGAAACGTACAGAATAATGAAAGGTTTGGATAGAGTGGATGTGGAGAGGATGTTTCCACTAGTGGGAGAGTCTAGGACTAGAGGTCATAGCCTCAGAATTAAAGGACATTCTTTTAGGAGGATATGAGGAGGAATTTCTTTAGTCAGAGGGTGGTGAATCTGTGGAATTCTTTGCCACAGAAGGCTGTGGAGGCAAAGTCAGTTGATATATTTAAGGCAGAGATAGATTCTCAATTAGTACGGATGTCAGAGGTTATGGGGAGAAGGCAGGAGAATGGGGTTAGGAGGGAGAGATAGATCAGCCATGATTGAATGGTGGAGTAGACTTGATGGGCTGAATGGCCTAATTTTACTCCTATCACTTATGAAAATGATCTTACAATATACATTAATCAACACCAATTCAAGGTTAACATTGTTGTAGTAAAGGCGCCACCGCAGTGGCTGCCTCACCAGCAGCTCGTTAGTCCTTCCACCCTTTTTGTCATTTTTTGTGTGTTTAAATGTATGTTTTAATGTTTCTTAGTATGTCTAATGTGTGTGGGGGGGGGGGGGGGGAATAGGGGGAAACGTTTTTCAGTTACTTACCTGGATGGAGATGCTAATCCAGGATTAGCTGACACCATTTGACTATGTTATTTTAGTATAGGTTCTTTCACAATTTTATTATTAGTCAGTTAATAAATGACAGATGATTTTAGCAAAGTGCTATAACTGCTTAATTACCAGAGTAAAAACAATTTCAAAAAAAACTTTGTCCTTGCTTATATCTGATAATTGGCTATATATTTGCAAACCACAGATGAGGATAAGGACTACATTAACATCCCATCATCAAAAGGAACCGGTAATATGTTTTATATTTGATTTGTCAATATAATTTAGAATGCTTAATTTGATTTACTTTTGATATATCAAAACTATCGTATTAAGACTTTAAACTATATGTTAGTTTCATATTTTACTATTTCCTGAGAACTTAAGTGATAGTGATGCCGTTTCAACAGATCAAACAACTTTAATAAATATTTCAATGCAGTCTAAAGGTTGCCTACTTCAAAATGGTGGGAACCATAAGATCAGCCAATCAGTTATGTGAGAGTTGATACTAGTCACCACTGGCCTGTTAAAAATTACGTATGGGTTATTTTTTATACAGGGAGAAAAGTTATCGAAATGAAATGAGACTTACTGTAATTATTCCCTTGTACAATCACCTGATGACTATAAAATAAAATGCTTAACAAAATTGCAGTTAGGCAGTATCTGCGATGACAGCTGTAGAGTGAAATTTCAGATTATGGTTTTTTCAACCGAAACTCTAGTGAAAGGTCATTGACCTAGAATACTAACTGTTTCTCTCTTCAGAGTTGCTTCTTGATCTTCGAATTGATTTAATTTTTTTCTGTTTTTATTTTTGCCATTCATAATCCCATGTCACATTCAGAGAGAGATACAGCAAACAGGCCCTTCGGGCGACCAAGTCTGTGACGACCATCAGCCACACTTTTACACTAATCCCACATTAATACTTAAAAAAAAATTCTCCCCAAATTCATAGTGACTCCCCGCATAGTCTACCACTCACCTGCGCACTCGGGGCAATTTACAGTGACCAATTTACTTACCAACCCATAGTCTTTTGGATGCAGCAGGAAACTAGAACACATGGAGGAAACCCAAGTGACCCAAAGAAGAAAGTACAAACTCCATATAAACAACGTCCCAGGTCAGGGTCGAACCAGGATCTCTGACACTATGAGGCAGCAGCTCCACTAGTTGTACCATTCGGCTGCCAAAATGATTTGGCTTTTATACAAAGTAAAGCATTTAACTGCATACATGGCGACATTTCACTAAATCCTAATCCAATCATTTTTTGGAGATGAAGAAATGTTATACATTTGTGATATTATATATTGCATTCATAAAAATCAAGATATTCAGCATTACAATTCCACATCATACAAATGACAAGATATTAGAAAAATAAAAAATCCTTTAACATAAGGCTGCTTAGAGGAGACGCCAGCTATGTTAAACCCATGAGAACATCTATACCTAACCTGAAATCCTTTTAAGCAGCATCTCTGGAGAGAAGGAATGGGTGATGTTTCGGGTCGAGACCCGTCTGAAGAAGGTCTCGACCCGAGAAGTCACCCATTCCTTCTCCCCAGAGATGCTGCCTGTCCCACTGAGTAACTCCAGCTTTTTGTGTCTATCTTCAGTTTAAACCAGCATCTGCAGTTCCTTCTTACACAATGAAATCTTTTTAAGCATTTCTCATATATACCATGTTTTTTTGCAGGAACTGATTCAGAGTGTGATTGTGAAATGAACTATGTCAATATTGTAAGAAAAAAAGCAGGTAATATCTGTTATTTATTTTACTAACACCAACTAACAGTGACCATGATAAGATGGACTCATTTAATTTATACAGGTCTGCCATTTATTGTTGATTTCATGTTGTGCTGAAATGTTTGAATAGCCCAGTAAAATTATTGGTATTATAAAAACACCCGAATACTGTAGGTAGACAATACTGTAGATCTGAAGAAGGGTTTCGGCCCAAAAAGTTGCCTATTTCCTTCGCTCAGATAGATGGTGCCGCCCCGCTGAGTTTCTCCAGCAATTTTGTCTACCTTCAATACTGTAGATCATTGGGTCAATTTGGATAACAACCCAGTGATATGAATATTAATTTCTCCAACTTACGTCAGAACTGGGAATACTCTAGGATGAAAGGGTTAAGTATTCTGTCTTCTGGAGATTATGGGATACCTCGTGGTTTATTGAAGTTAAGTTTCATTTTCCTTACTGTTGACATCATCATTCTTGTAAAACATGTGATGTTCGATGCTATTGGGATTGGGTAAGATGTATTATACTGTGTATGAATGTAATTGGGTGGAAAGATTGTCCCAACCTATATAACCATGTGATACTGTAGTTATTGGTTTAGAATTACTGCCCATTGTAAGTTACCTCCCACTGTATCAACTATATATACATGCTAATTCCTTTGCTTGAACACTTGGTTCTCTGTGATTGTACTCGGAGAACTTCCTTGGGCAGGACAGAGAATCAAGGTCACCATGGTGAAATAAAGGATGTTCAAAGTATTCTAGTCAGTGTTTTCACTGAACGAACTAAGGGGTAAATACCGGAATTATCACAAGTAACCCACTCTCTTCATCCCTTCCCCACCCAAGTCGCACCACCTCCTCGTTTTCACCCACAAACAGCTAACAAAGGCCTGTTTCCTTTATCATCGTTACTTTTTGGCATATCTTTCATTCATTGTTCTATTCAGCACCGAGGCACTGAAGAAGGGTCTTGACCCGAAACATCACCCATTCTTTCTCTCGAGATGCTGCCTGTCCCGCTGACTTACTCCAGCTTTTTGTGTCTATCTTAGGATAAATTGATCAATGTATCACCAAAGTGTTCCTCCAAGATTGT
This sequence comes from Amblyraja radiata, assembly GCF_010909765.2. NCBI lineage: Eukaryota > Metazoa > Chordata > Chondrichthyes > Rajiformes > Rajidae > Amblyraja > Amblyraja radiata. Next base: position 9,386,340 of record NC_045981.1, on the reverse strand, counting down.
AATCTGCTAAATAACTTTTTAAAGAACTTCATAATTCAATGGTGAGGATTTGACTTTCAATCTTACCTTTGCCTATCCTCCCTGCTGGAATTGCTGGGATGTTTTGCCAAGGTATGGCCCTATAGCTCCAAAAGGATGTCTACATGGTCAACGAGCTTGGCACTGTCTGATCTCCAACTATATCTCCAACTTGTTCTTTTTCATTAGACCAAGTTTTAACTCTGTCAGGTCAGCTGGCATTCAACACTCTGGGCTCATCCTTAAACTTAAGGGACGGCCTAAAATGACTAATACAAGAGAAATAAGAATCATTGAGTTATTCAGCACAGAAACAAGTCCTTTGGTCCATCATGTGCACACTGACCTTCCAGTACGCAACAACACCAAACCCATTTATCAGCATTTGGTCCAGAGGCATTTAACATCTTGACAATTCAAGTAATCATGCAAATACCTTTTAAATGCGGCAATGTCTTGAAGATTTAACTTGTATATGTTATAACTTACTTCCACCTAATTATACTCATTTTGCTTTTGCAGCTACCAACATGGATTCCAGCACGGTAAGTAAAATATTACAGCTGCGAATTTTTCTGTGGATATTACTATGACAGTATGTAAGGTATTTATATAGATTACAGCTTTATGAAATTAGATGGATAAGTTTGAATGTCTTTTGCATTGATTTAGCAAGTCCACCAGAAAAAACAAACTGATAACGGCTGGGAAGAAACTGTCCCTGAATCTGGTGGTGTGCATTTTAACACTTCTATACCTTTTGCCTTATGGGAGAGGGTAGAAGAGTGGCCAGGGTGTGACTCATCCTTGATTATGGTGCTTGTCTTGCCGAGGCAGCGCGAGGTATAAATGGAGTCATTAGAAGGGAGGTTTGTTGGTGTGATGGTCTGGGCTGCATCCACAATTCGCTGCAATTTCTTGTGGTCTTGGATGGAGCTGTTCCCAAACCAAGCTGCGATGCACCCTGATAAAATGTTTTCCAAGCTGTTAAGGGCCTGTCCCAATTGACGAATTTTTCCGCAACTGCCGGCATCATTGACTGACATATCAGGTCACCGAAAAAGTTGCAGCGTATTGACGCAGTGTTTCCTCAAGTGTAGCAACATTTTCTGTCACAGCTGGATTTTGAAATGTACAAAATCTTTTGGCGACCCTGATATGATGCCGGCAGGCGCCGAAAACAATCGGCAAGTGGAACAAGCCCTTTATGCTTTCTGAGCTGTTAAATTTATGCAACAAGTTTGCATTTAATTATTATTGCAATGACAATGCAAAAACGGAGCACTCCGGAAATAATTTTGAGTTCTTCTCTTGTGACAGAATGAAGATGACGTTACATATACCGAACTTAACTTAGCATCGCCAAAGAATAAGAACGTACCGCAACAAGAAGGAACATTATATGCCAGAATTAATTTGCACCAGCAGTGATGGATGGCTACTGAGAAATCAGAACGTTTGTTGCACAGACGTATTTTTTTAGCTGGAGAATTCTCTGTGAAATGAGTTAAACAAAAAAACGTTATAAAAACAAAAAATGCTGGAAACTGTCAACAGGCCAAACAATATTTGCGGATGCAGAAAAAATATTTAAAATCCAAGATATTTCCTCAAACCTGAAACATTAACTGTTTCTCATTCCACAGTTGCAGCTTGACTGCTTTTTTCAGTTTTTATCCCAGACTTATTATTCTGATTTTTAGTACTTTTTTCATTAATTGTGCTTATGCTTTACCTCATTTTATGTTAAGTAGCTGGCCATCGCGATAATATCATGAAAGCAGATGATTTATTTGTGATGTGGAAATAAACCAGCTTGCAACTCGTAGCAGAAGCAGTTTTGTGCATTGATGTTCTATAATGCCATGAAGAAATTAGTTGCGTGTTTTTGCCTTAAGTCACTGTTCTTGGGTTTATCGTGTGCTACCACTGGTCCCATGATACCCAGTAGGAGTTGTTCGATTCTGGAGGTCTTCACTAGAGCCCGGACCTAATGAAGTCATGTAATATGTTAAACAAGGGCCAGGAAACCTGAAGAAGGGTTTCGGCCCGAAACGTCGCCTATTTCCTTCGCTCCATAGATGCTGCTGCACCCGCTGAGTTTCCCCAGCAATTTTGTGTACCCAGGAAACCTCCCGCTAATTGGAACTCATCTCTTTCCCACTAGTGAATCAAAACTTTTCAATGTTGAGCACTGAAAGCTGCAAAGACACAGAATATATTCTGGATAGCAACTTCAGTGTCCACCACTATGAACGACTCTGTGACACAACTGACCAAATTAACTTGAAACAAAATGCCGCCAGATTGAACTCACTAGAAACGTTGAGGTAACCTATGAGAGAAAATGTTGATCTTGTCCATATTAACCTGCATCTCCTTCTAGTGATGAACTTCCATCTTTACACCCAAATACATCCTCCATCATCATGCTTGCTACTATTGTTGCTGCATTATTGATTCATTATTGTCATGTGCACTGAGAGTGAAAATCTTTGCGTGCTATCCTGTCAAATCATACGATGCATGAGTATGATCCAGCCCTACATAAATACAGCAAGTAGTGCAGAGAACAATACCAGACTGCAGAATGTGATGTTATGGCATTAATTGCAGAGAAAGTGCAGATTGACAAAACATGCAAGGACACAATGAGGTAGGTTGGGAGAATCAGATTATACTTAAGTTATGAGAGGACCATTTAGTATAGTCTGATAACAGCAGGGAAGAAGCTGTTCCTGAATTGGATGGTAGGTGCTTTCAAGCATTTGTATCTTCTAACAATAATAATATATTTTATTGTCATTGCACATAAGTGCAACGAGATTTGTTATGCAGCTTCCGTCCGATGTCATAACTTAAATAACTAATAAAATTTAGATTTAGATACCTTGTTTATCATTGAATTTACATGACAGCATTGTTCTCGAAGCGGATGGAAACTCCAGATGGAGTAGGGAAACGTTATTGATGTCCACGAGTACACCTGTCAACTGATCCAGCATAGTTGCCGGGGACATGAGCAAAGACAAAATCTGGGTCAGTTGTTTTCTGTATGTTCATCTCCAGGAAGCCGATCTAGCATGTGCGACAAAAACAATGGATACACGCACAACTAAAGCTGTCAGGGCGATGACATCATTCCACCAATAGTCCGTTGAACGAGAGCATAGAATGCATTGAGCTCGGAGGGGCGGAAACTGTTATTCCCATCACGCCAAGGAAAAGCAATGTAACAATGCAAAATAGTGTAGCAGCCCAAATCTGTGTTTTCATTGCAGACTGTTACCCACCAGCAGCAACAGAATTCATTCCAATATAACCTACAACCTTGAGAAAGCATAAAGCTCAGGTTGTTTACCATGCAATCAGACCAACAACTCAAAGACGAGTGCAAAAGAGCACACTAGGAGCAGAATCAGACATCTTTGGGCGGCACAGTGGTAGAGTTGCTGCCTCACAATGACAGAGTTTCCGTTTCCAATTTTCAAACCAGAGTTCGATCCTGACTAGAAATGCTGTCTGTGTGGAGTTTGCAAGTTCTCCCTCTGACCACGGGGGTCTTCTCTAGGTGCTCTGGTTTCCTTCCACATTCCAATGATGTGCAGGTTTGTAAATGGAGTGTGTCGGTAAGAATTGATGCGAACGGATGATTGATGGTCGGCGTGGACCGTAGGCCCTGTTTCCACACTATCTCTAAACTAATCCTTAAACTAATCTAAATCGCCCAATAAATCCACAGATCACTCCTTTGGAAGTGCTGCATTTTAACCTTTTGCCCAACTCAATATATTCATTTTGCAAGATGTCATCCTTTTTCCTATCCATGTAATTTGTGCCAACATGCGCAATGACTTCTGGCTGCTCACTCTCCCCCCTTGAGAATGCCATGCAGCATCTCTGACATCCTGGACCCTGGCACCAGGGAGGCAACACACCATCCTGGAGCCTTGATTGCTGCCATAGAATCTTCTGTCTGCTGTCTACTATGGTCCTGCCTGACATTACCCATCCCTACTGATCCTCTGAGTCAGGCTCTATGCCAGAGATCTGACTGCTATCGCTGCTCACCCCTGACTGGTCATCTTCCCAACAGTATCCAAAAGGGTACACCTGTTTTGAAGGGGAATGGCCACTGGGGTCATCTGCACTCTGTGTCTACTCCCTTTCCCCATGTAACCCACCTACTCTCTTCCAGTATGACAATTTAAAATAAATGTATGGAAAATGATCCTTTCTCAACTAAACAATGTATAATATTGGATTTTGCCTGGGCAGATTGGGCTTGATTTTTGAACTATATTTTCTCCATTGTGACAATCATTTTTTAACGTTATATTTACATATCTAAATCAATATTTCTTTAGGAGGAAAGGGCACAGTAGGGGTGGTGGCTGCAGGATGAGAGAACTGTAATTCATTACTTGCAGGTATTCAAATCGTTTTAAACAGTTATGAAAATTGTGAAATTAATCAATATTTAGGATCCTAAATGAGGTTTCAGATGAATGGAGTTGATCCAAATTACTAACAGTTTTGAGTGCAGGTTAATAAGTTGACATTCTTCTCACCACAAGAAGATGATCATAACAGGAAACATGCATCAGAGCACAATCACCATACTTGAATCACCAGTATAAACACATTTCTAAATCTAAATTAAATCTAATTCTTGCTAACTGCATTATAAACAGAACATGTTTAAGATGTCTATACCTATTAAAAATATTTTTAAATGATAGTTACTTCCTGGGAGGTGTACAGCTATGTCACAATAAAGCTCTGCTACATACAAATAGTATTGCTAATTTAAAACATTTGGGCATGAGTTACCCCAAGTGAACCCAACCTAATACAAGGCAAATGACATGATTCATCTGGGGCATTGAATTCTGGAGGATATTTAATTTTAAAGATGGTACAAAAAATGTGACAACATACAGCTGAAATTCTGTGAATTTTAACAAATATTGTAGATATAGCTGCCCAATGTTTCTTCACATGAAGTGGATAGCTTCTCTTCAAAGCTATATACAGATCGCCCCCAGAATATAGTAGTCTTCCGTTACAGTGAACTGTTCGTAACCCCACCAATTCGCAAGTTGAAAATGCGACCGTGAACCGACTTCACGCATGTCAAAAGATACCTGCAGCTCTGCAGCAGCCAGCAGATCTTCTATCAATCTTCTCAGTTTTGTCATGTGCTTTTGTAGTTGGAGCCAGTTCCCACTCCTGACTGGCAGTCTTTTTAAAATGCAGGAAATCAATTACATCACATCTATTAGCAGCTAACTGAGTGATAAACAACTCCATTTTTTTTAATTTGTCAATTTATAAATCATATACTTGAATGTATAAGTGCATATCAGAATATAGTTAATGACCTAAAAGATCACTAATAGTTTCATCACTGAAAGGCTTGATGGTTTTATTTTAAATTTTAAACAATCAGTACTATAGAGACATCATTTTCTCAAGATTCCTGAATGTACTTAGTGAGAAAGTCCCTCACTTCTGAGATGTGAACCATCTCTTTCATAGTTGTATCTCGGTTCCGGAGATGTATTAAGCCATTCTCTAGGGTAGTCTCACTGACAACAATTGTAAAAATGACTCCCATCTCATCATACCTGCCAGGAGAGAAAGTCAAGTGAATTTGGTGCCGTCTTTGAACAGTTTCTGTAGATATTGAATTTTTTTTACATTCGCAAACACAAAAACAAAAAAGCATTAGTGCCAGGAAACAACGTGGCTGCTACACAGTTGGAATTTCCCTTTGTGTTCTATTTTTAAACTTTCATTCTGAGCCAATTAAATGACATTTTAATTGAATACAAATTAAACATTATTCTTCCTGAAAGGTGCAGTATCATTTTTCAGCTACAAAAATAATCCTTCCAACCCTTGATGTAGTGACTATGCAAAAAGCCATTATATAAAATCCATCAAAATTTAGAATAGTCTAAACCAGGCACGTGCGATGAGTAATTACTCAGGGTAGGCATTCAGTCGGCTTTTAAAAAATCTTAAACCTCGCATGTGCAGATTGTTCTCCTCTCCGTAAGCTGTCAGTCGACTTTTAAATGATACTGCACCTTTAAAAGCCATATCTCTTAATAAAGTACCGTATTTCCCGACAATGGTCATCCATCTAAAATGTTTTTATTTCTTTTATTTCCAGATACTGCTTCACCTGCCCAGTATTCCCCATTTCTGTTTCCAGTTTAGAGTGAATAGGGAATTCAAGGTAACTAAAACACATCTCTTATTATACCAAGTATAAATATGGATATTATTTGTAAAAATTCAACTCAATATCTAAAAAGATGTAATATGACCATTGATCTATTTTTTTGTAAAAAGTACATACAATTTAACCACATTAAACTTTAAAAAAAGTTTAACTTGAACCTTATCAAGATTATTCGCTCAATAGCAATGACAAAGTACTTCTTACTTTATAGCTAGCTGCTCCATTGACAAGTGCATAGTTTCGAGGTAACCAGGCCAGACTGTAATTCTTTTCTCCAATAACTCTCGTAATAATCCCTCACATACCTGAAAAAAAATAACGCCAAAATGTCAAAGGAAACTAGAAAAATGCAACAAAAAAATAAATAAATAAGTCTGAAGAGATCTAATAGGAGACACAAAATTATTCAGAAGATATTTAAAAAGTGAAAAATAAAAATGTTAATAAAAACATTTAAACAGAATAGAACAATTAATTAAGAATGTCCAGATCCATGACTTGTTTAGTGGCATAACTTCATGGTTTTTATCATAAAAATACAGCATACCTGACGCAACTCAACCGTAGGTCCTTTTCCAGTGTCCAAAGCTACTTTGTATGGAGCTAGAAACGGATGAAGCTTTAGCACCTAAAAGTTCACATGAATGTTAATTTTGGCTATTTTCAAAGCAAACACCGAGCATATGTGAAAAATGTCAAATAACATCTTTAAATAAGTGTACTTAATTACACTAATGTAATTATAGAACCTAACCTTAGACTAATGCAGCAAGACAAGACTGATGGGACCCGACCCAAAATGTCACCTATCCATGTTGTCCTGAGATGCTGCCTGACCCGCTGAGCTACTCTTGCACTCTCTTCAAAAGAAGACAGTCCATCCTTCCTGCACCAGTTATTTGCAAAAAAAATGGCAAAATCTGGATATCTAAAGTAAAAACAGAAACCGTTGGAAATATTTGGCAGATCAGGACGAATCAGCGGGAAGAAAACAGAGTTAATATTCAGGTTGAAGACCCCTGTCAGATAGGGGCCAAAAGAAGCTTTAAAACTGCAGGGAAGGGAATATCTCAGATTAAGTGAAACCAAGGTGATCTTCTACACAAGGACTATTGGTCTTGATCCCACTGACCTTTCATCATGGCTTTGCAAATTTTATTTTTTCCAAGTATAGAGATGTAATTTTCTCTTTCCATTACTATAGTATCTGCTCTTGGATCATAACATTTCAATGCATAAAAGCATTTCTCCTAAACTCGCTACCCTGATTTTTTAAAGAATTGCCTCAATTTAGTTGGTCACTGTCCCTTGCCCTCTCCCGTGTCCCTACCCAATTGCTGATTGTCCTTCCAGTCCCAGAATATTTACTGCCCAAAGTCTATAGCCTACCCAAGAATGCTTTGAGAGTATTCTGCTGCCTGACTAATACTGTTCATCAACAACCCTCTTTGTCGTTTGTTTCTTCCTACTCAAGCATCAATTTTTAAACATTGCCAAAACTCCCATTAAAAGTGGACAAAACAAAATTTTTAATGGAGTGTCAATAAAAATTTAAATGGAGTGTTCTGGAGCAACTGCTCATTTTATGGTAGATCTTATCAACCGGAAGATCAAAAGTCTTCGGTTTACATAATAAACCTGCGTGTTTAAGAACCTTTGCAAACAAAGTAAAACCAGTAACAAATGTAAAACCAATGCACCCAAAAAGTACTTGTCAAAACAAATTGTTAAATTAAAACTCGGGGAAATAATTCTCATAAATTTAAAGTTCCTTTGCCGGTCAACCCGAATGCGAAGTTTACTGGTACCAATGAGATTGCATTTGTCAGAATGGGGTACTTTCCCAAAACGTCACCCATTCCTACTCTCCAGAGATGCTGCTGAGTTACTCCAGGTTTTTGTGTCTATCTTCAAGCATTTTGCTTACCTTTTTTTGATTTTTTCTTAATTTAGAATCAACTTTCTCAATTAACTGCAGTGAATCAAAGAGAAATGCGATCACTCCTCGATCCAGATTCCCATTCATCGATAGCACATACGGAATAACAGTTTTCCTCCCATCTCGGCCCTTTTGGGATCAATAAGCATGTTCTATAAGCATTGATTCTCCTTTCTTCTGAAATCCCTCATGATATACTTCCATTCATCTAAAGCATTTTTGTGCATTTCAGAAATATCATAAAATTTTACATGTTATGCATTTAAAGGCCCCATTAATAGCAATGAGATAAATAATGTGTTAATGTTCTAGTGGTGTCACTTGTTTTCATAGTTTAGTTGGCAGGCTGTTGGTTGAACACCCGAGGAAAATCAATGCTCTTTGAACTGTGCCACAAGAATTCTTAAAATGTCATCTACATCATTGGCATAAATCCTCTGATTATGTGAAAAAGCTGGATGAAATCAAAAGTAGGCAAGTCACCGGGATCACATGGGATGCATCCAATGCCTTTGAGGGAAGTACAGGGAAGAAATCGTGAGGGGACTGGCTGCGATCTTCCAATGCTCCTTGGATGCAGGATGGTGCTAGAGAACTGAAAAGTAGCAACTATAGGCCCGTGAGTTTAACCTTGGTACCAAGAAAGTTTTAGAGGCATTAATACAGAATATGAATTAAAGTTATATTTAATCCAAGAGAAAAAGTGTTTTTTTTTTGTTTTTTTTTAAAAAGATGTTTGGTTAGAATATGGAATGCATCATCAGACGTGGTGAGGGAGGCTCCATGGCGGTCTTGAAGAGGGAATTAGATAAGAAAATGGTGGGAAAAAAACGGCAGGAAAAAGAACCAGTAAGAGGAACTAAAGAGATACACTAGGAAGAAAGCACTGACATGAACGATTAAATGGCCTCCTTCTGTGCTGCAACTATTTTATGATTCTCCAAGTGTCATTCAAAGGATGATACATCTGACAATACATTTGCTTTATATTACACTGAATGTTTGTCAGAGATGAACTTCAACTTTGATTTAATTTAGCATGGTAACTGCTATTAAGGGATATGGTCTTAAAATGCTATTAAGGAATATGGCATGATCTCTGCCAATAAGGGAGCATTCATTATTATCAGTCCTACGATTTGGCTCTCTCTTCTGCCACAGCTGAAGTCAATTGGAAGAGAGGCCAAAGATGAAACCTTTGTTCTTCAGCCCGTATTTACTATTCTTAGAAGGATCTATAATTCTTAGAAGCAACTATAATTACAGCCATTTTAAACAATATCTCTGTCCCATCTATAATTTACCAATGTTTTTTAATAGAATTTCTGCAATATACACTACAAATAAACAATGGTCACACACATACTTGCAAGCTTGATTTATTTCCATGGTGCTCACGCAAAAGATCTTTGTCTCCCAGATTTACCAATGTCTCAATTGGTTCCTTCCCCCAAGGAAAACTGAAGTATAGTGTAGTTCCTTTAATTCCATAATTATTCTGGGAGTCACCGGCTGTAAAACTTGATGGACTTTTGGCAAACTATAAAACAACAATGATAGAATAAAAAACAATTCATTAATAAAATAGCTCATTCCTTTCCCAATCTTTAACACTATCTAAAACAAGAGAAAATGTTTATCACCAGGTGTCAGGAACAAGTCTAAAACTAGGGAATCAGCTATTCATGACTGAGATGAAAATCAACTTTGTTACTCATAGTAGTGAATTTTTGAAAAATCTTTACCCAGAGAGATATTAAGGCTCAGTTGGTGAATATATTTTTTAAATGCATCAGTAGATTTTTGGAAAATATGGAAATCAAAGGCTTATGGTGCTCAAGCAGGAAAGTGACGCAGAGTTAAAATTTTAGCCATGATTGTAAAATAAGGGCCAAATGGCCCATGTCCTATTCTATTTGTTATGTTTTTCCCCCCACAAAGTTTGTACCCCAGAAAACAAAATTTAGCGCATACTTTTTGGACAATGTGAGATTTTACTTCCACATTAGACCCATTATTCCTGTAGGTCATAAGGTCATGTGAGAGGAGTAGAATTAGGCCATTTGGCCCATCAAGTCCATTCAATTATGGCTGATCTCTCTCTCCCTACTAACCCCATTCTCCTGCCTTCTCCCCATAACCTCTGATGCCTGTACTAATCAAAAATTCAAGGTAGACATAAATGCTGGAGAAACTCAGCGGGTGAGGCAGCATCTATGGAGCGAAGGAAACAGGCGACGTTTCGGGTCGAGACCCTTCTTCAGACTAATATGGGGGAGGGAGGGGGGCGGCCTCAAGTCGGCCTCTCTCCACTGGCTCCCAGTACGGTACAGAATCAACTTCAAGCTCCTCTTATTCGTATACAAAGCCCTTACCGGGCTTGCCCCCCCCCCCCCCCCCCAATATCAAAAATCTTCTAACCCACCATTCTACCTCCAGGACCCTCAGGTCAGCCGACTTGGGGCTACTGACTATCCCGCGGTGTAGGTTTAAGCTCAGGGGTGACCGTGCTTTTGCAGTTGCAGCACCTAGACTGTGGAACAGCATCCCTCTCCTCATCAGAACTGCCCCCTCCATCGACTCCTTTAGGCTCAAAACCTATTTCTACTCCCTAGCGTTTTTAAGTCCCTCCGAAGGGGCGCTGTAATTAGTTTATGTATGTATTGTTAGGTCTGTGTACCATTGTATGTAGCACATTAGTACCTTCATTGATGTACAGCACTTTGGTCAACGCGAGTTGTTTTAAAATGTGCTATACAAATAAAATTGATTGATTGAACCTCACTTCTGGGATCATTCTTGTAAACCTCCTCTGGACCCTCTCCAGAGCCAGCACATCCTTCCTCACATAGTGCCCAAAATTGCTCACAATATTCTCAGCCTTACCAGCACCTTTTAGAGCCTCATCATTACATCCCTGTTTTGTATACAAGCCCTCTTGAAATAAATGCTAGCATTGAGTTTGCTTTCTTTACTACCGATTCGACTTGCAGATTAACTTTTTGAGAATCCAGCACCAACACTCCCAAGTCCCTTTGCACCTCCGATTTCTGGATTCTCTGTACATTTAGAAAATAGTCTACGCCTATAATCCTACTGCCAAAATGCATGAGTCCACACCTTGCTACACTATATTCCATCTGCTGCTTCTCTGCCAACTCTCCCAACCTGTCCAAGTCCTTTTGCAGAGTCCCTGCGTTCTCTACACTCCCTGCCCTTCCATCTATTTTCGTATCATCCACAAACTTGGCCACAAAGCCTTCAATCCCCTGGTCCAAATCATTAATAATCAACAAAATAAGCAAGTATCGAATAAAACCCGTCTCAAATTATTATTAAAATGTATATACACAAAATGCTGGAGTAGCAGCGAGATGCAGCATTTCTGTTTAGAAGGAATTCCTTCCATCTAGAGATGTTGCCTGTCCCACTATTACTCCAGCATTTTGTGTCTATCTTCTGTGTAAACCAGCACCTGCAGTTCCTTCCTACACATTTAAATGGTGTAACTGAGTGAAAAACTCAGAGAAAAATATTCTTAAATAAATATTGTTTAAGTGGGAACTTCTTACTTTCCTCCACCACAGCAAACGCTGACGCACCCAGTAGTCTAGCCAGCTTCCTGAGGTCCGAGGAGAACTGAACCATACCAATGATGCCAATTCCACTTCTGCAGTTCTTTAAAAATAATGCGAGATTAAAGTCACAAGAATCACTAAATTGTTAGAATATTACTCTTTTATTTAAGTGACATTTTATTCGTGGCTTGTTCCACGAAGCTACATTTTTCTTTCAAAGCAGTGAATTGAAATGTCCAAACAATCAACTGAATAGTGCCAATAAATCCAAAACAACACAGAAATAAAGCCGCAAGGGGTCATAATTCGGTGACAGGCAACTTACAACATTGGTAACAAAACTGCTATGAAAGAGAGAAACATTAAATGCGGCATTGAGCGGAGAAAGTTACAAACACATCAACAGAACTGGGCATTGCTTTGTTTGTAGACAAAAAGTGCCCCTGTGCATACACCAGTTAGCGCGACTCTAGTGGCTCCTATGCAATAATTTACTTTCACTTTTTGAGGATCCAGTATGATGTACTGTTGCATTCTGTCACTAAATATAACACACTACCACTGGGTACCTGGAGAGAGCAGAATATGCCACATATCAACAAATTCATATCTTACATCCTAATTGGGAGTTTACTATGCAAATTTGGGGTCCAAATTAACACAGGAGTTTTGAACGAATCGAGAGGGTCAGCGTAGACATAGTGAGATTTGAGGACCTTATTTCAAACCAAATAGATTTTGCTTTATGTCTGTAAATACCTGATACCATTTTACTGTTGATAAATTATTCATGAAGCAGGAAACTATTGTATGTTTATTTGAGTTTCTTACCTTACTGCATTGAACTCAGTTGGATACTCAGGTGCAGTAATGGGCTGATAACATACCCCAATCTCAGCCAAACCAAAAGGTAACTTCCTGTTGACAAGATTCAAAGATTTGGTATATTCACAAAATGCTCCTACAGTGGATCAAAAGAAACAAATGTGAGCTTCAAACTTCAAAAAAGTTACGTTAGTTATATGTTAGAATTGACAAACTTCAATCTTAACCACCTTTAACTCTGACATTGGGGGTGACAATCAATACAATCAAGACAAAATAAAAATTAAGTTAAAATGATGTGCAATGGAGTTATTTGAAAGTCCAGTTTTAATGCACACACTCATGCTTGTTCATTTCAAGTCAAGTACATTGTTTAACCAATAATTGGATTTCTAGGTGGCACCACGACGGCAGCCTCGCCAACAGTCTGTCTGTCCTATCGTCTTTTATTTTCGTTATTTTTAGTGTGTTTTAAAAGTTTGTGTTAATGTTCTCTGGTTTGTTTTATGTGAGGGGTGGGGGAGGGGGTCGGGGGAAACTTTTTCCCCCCCCCAATCTCTTACCTTGCCAGAGATGCGATTGTTTTCTGGGTCGTATCTCCGGTCGCTCTGTGGCCTAACATCGTGGAGCTGGAGGCCTCGCTCGGGACTGAATTTGAGCCCCATCGCGGGGCCGTGGACTTACCATCGGAGCCGATTCCTTGCCTGGGATCGATGCTCCAACCGCGCGGCCTGCGGACTTTAACATCAAAGAGCTCGCAGTCTCGGGAGAGAGTCGGGATGCTCTAACGATGCAGAAGGTTTGACTAGCCCCGACCCAGGATCAGATCGCATGGCCAATTCCTCACTCTCCTCCCTTCTACAAATTTTAGACTTTTAAAATCCCAATTATTTCCATATCACTATGTAATTTAGCTAATTTCTACTTCCTTAATTAGCGTAATTTAGCTCATTTCTACTTCCTGCTCTTAAAAATTGATTTCCCATCTTTAAACATATATCCCATAGCTCAAATTCATTTTTTTAAACTGATTAAAAAAATGTTTTATAAAACTGAGAATCACAGCAAATAGGTCAATACTGCCATCACCTGTTGTTGTAGCAGAACTATCGTCAAGTTTTTAATTTCCTAACAGCCCATCTTCAATCAACTCCCAGATCGTAGAAACTGCACACAGATTTCCACAGTTCAAAAGGCGGAGCTTTGTAACTTTGTTAGCGCGCCGTAGGTTGCTGCTATTTGTATACATCGAGTATACAAGCAAAGAATTTCACTGTGCCTAGTCACATGTGACAATAAAGTATTCCATTCCACATTCTATTATTCTATAGATCAGTGCATACAATTTGGATGAAATTAAATAGCTGGTTGTCAATTTATCATGCATGGAATTACAAGCAACGCTTCAATTTTGTAAACTAGCTTCAATTTCAGCAACTTTATGGCTTCGTACTCCCAGTCTATTATCTAACAAACTGAAGATTCGCCCTCTTTTAAGTTTCCTCCTCTCTTTCACTAGAGACTGCAAAGGTCCTCTTTCACTCTATGATTTCCACTACTTTCCAACACTTTGACCGTGTTCTCAGTTTCACTATTTACCCTCTTCTCTCCCACATGATTTGTATCTGCCAATCAACCTCTTCTTACTTGCATTCACCTATTGCTTGATCGTGCCTCCACTCCACCTTTTTATAGTGGCTATTTCCTCTCTACTCATTCACTCCAGATGAAATGTCTAAATCCGAAACATCGACAATTGATGCTGCTTGACACACTGACTGCTGCCAGTTTTTTTCCTCCTTGGAGAACATTACATAGTTCAATTCTTACATAGCTTCAGGAATTATTAATTGAACAGCAAAAAGCTGCAGATGCTACAAAGTTAAAATTAACATAAGAAACCGTGTAAATGATTAAATTAGCAGGTCAAGCCTACTGTGGAGAAACATTTTAGGACGATGCACTTTCATTGATTGGAAACATTAACTGATTTATCTCTCTGCAAACACTGATGAGCATTTTATTGTTTTGTTCAGGATCGATTAATTCTCTACAAAACTCACCGTCAGGCCTAACAGATTTCCACAATTAAGGAGACAACAAAAGCAAGGGGATAAGGAGAGAGGAAAGGGAGTAGTGGAGATACCAATTTAGTTGAGTTTATTGTCACGTGTACAGAGGTACAGTGAAAAGCTTTTGTTGCATGCTAACCAGTCAGCAGAAAGACAATACATGATTACAATTGATCCATTTATCAGGTACCAGGAATCGAACCGATACCATGTACTTTAAAATCAAGTACAGGTACTGCGTTAACTGATAAAAAATAAATAGATTATTTCGTTCTGAACTGAACTAGCTGATTTTTTTCTATAGAAAAATCTACATCATAGACCCTCACCACTCTGGACATGCTCTCATTTCACTCCTACCATCAGGAAGGCACCAGGAGTCTGAAAACGACCATCAGGTCGTTACACAACACTAACCTCAACTATGAACAATGGAACAATTGTTAGTCAGAGGCTGGTGAATCTGTGGAATTCTTTGTCACAGGTCGTGGAGGCCAAGAATGGATATTTTTAAGGCAGAGATAGATAGATTCTTGATTAGTTCGGGCGTCAAGGATTATGGGGAGAAGGCAGAAGAATGGGGTTAGGAGGGATAGATCAGCCATGATTGAATGGTAGCATAGACTTGATGGGCCGAATGGCCTAATTCTGCCCCTATCACATATGACCATATGATTGTCTTTGGTTGCACTAAGGACTTCAGGGTTTTTGTTGCACTCGTATTGGGGTTATTAGTTTATTTAATTTTTATGTTTATCAAATATTATTTATGTCTATTGTATTGAATGATCCATTATGTTGCTGCAAGTAAGAATTTCAATGTTCTGGTTGTCAGCCGATATGACAATAAAACACTCTTGTTACCTCATTAAACATTCTGGAAGCAAAATAGAATGAAAAAAAAGTTTAAAGAACTAAAATGATGCCATGATACCTTGCAGAAGATTAGGTCGTAAAACGATGTATTCCTTCAATCTGTCTTTTAGTGAGAATATTCCTTCTCCATTCGTATCTTGCTTATCTAATGGTACTTGCAATGTTGCAACATCCACCAGTTTCATTGACCTGTTGTCAGAATTCTGATTCCCCTTCAACTGATGAGGACTCTGCATTCCAAATACCTGCTCCCTGGATAACACCATCGAGTCCCACCAGTTAGTAACCAAATTCCTCTTGAGTTCCATTCCCAAATGTCCGTAATTGAAATAACCATTGACAAGCATGTCTTGTGTGATTTTATCTCCAGATAGCAATTGCCTGTTCTGACAAAGCTCAATCAATGTTTCAGTAAGTCCAGAAAAGTCATAAGTAGATTTACTATATTTTCTTAAACTCAGCCAAACGCTAAGAATCTTCCGATCATTTTGGAACACCTTATTGGAGATCTTCCATTGCTTCGTAATCATGATGCCAAATTTCATTTATAAAAGAACAGGACAAGTGTCTTTCATCACTTCAGGATGTTCCAGAATTTAAAGTCCATAAAGTACATCTTGAAGGTTTCATAAAGGCAGAAAATACTGCAAAATGGTGCCGGTGATTTATCAATGTTGCATTTATCATATTGCCAAGAATAATCTTAATATGAAAAAACACCTGTGGATAAAAAATAATTGAATCTTGGTAACAAAATGTTTTAACCTTCTGATTTAATGTAGTAGCATCTCAAACAAAACTAGATTCATCACTGCAATGATTACAGAAGTGTCTTGTCATCTCTAAACCAAACTAAACCTCTTCATTGAATTCAGAAAGTAGATTTAATATGGATGCAATATGTTACAAGAACATTATTTTGAAGTTTGCATTGCTAAGTAAGCACTATCAATGGCAGCCAATGGCTATAATTTGCTGTGGTGGAAAAAAATATCATCTCACATTCTCTGATCTCTATACTTTTGTTATCTCTTGATTCGGATGTTTCTTGCCAACATTTTTCCACACCAAATAACTGGCTGGCTTTAGACTAACAGTGGTATGGTGTTTTAAGGAGTGGGAGCGTTTTAGGAAATGAATTCTATAGCTCAGAAGAAAACATGAAATGCACAAGAGGCCGGAAAGGACGGTGTGAAAACATCTTTACACTGGCTTGGTTTGGAGGTAATATCAAAGTATGGAAAAACTCGGGTTTTAAAATCATTTAAAGGCAAGGATGAGACTTTAAAATTGATGCGCTGTTCCACTGGAAGTGACAGTGTAATGGGTAAATGCGGTTGGATGAACCACATTGTGCCACAAGAAGGCAATTTCATGAAGTGATTTGAAATCACGGTCCGCGAGTGTGGAACCAGTCAGCGTGGAGTCCGGATGCTGGGACAGAAGGGCCCGCTGAGCTGCAGTTCACCGAATGTACTCCAGTTGGCATTGCATGGCAACAGTCTGGGTCACGGGTCGTGACCTCAACTGCTATTCAACCTCCCTATTCTTCCTTGTGAACATGGAATTTAATCTCAGCAGAATCAGAAAGATGTAAAACTGATTGGGCTCAATCGTGTCATGATCTTTGATCTGAAGGATCTTGATCAGAAATGCCACCTACCCATTCCCTCCACAGATGCTGCCCGACCCATTGTTATGCTGTATATTGTTCAAGATTCCAGCATTAGTAGTTCCTTGCATCTCAATACCCTGTCAGGAGTCCAGAATTCTAACATAATGGTTCCCTCTCAACCAACCACATTCTCAGGCACCCGTGGGCTGCACCGCAGAATCCTGACAACCCGGAGCAGATTACCTCTTCGACCCCAAAGAATCACACAAAAAGCTGGAGTAACTCTGCGGGACAAGGAATGGGTGATGTTTTGGTGATTGATTGGGTTACCCTCGTGCAGTTTGACTGAACCCTCGTGCAATGTGACTGAAATAAGTTATGGAAAAGTTAGAGAATGTATTCCCAGTCTGCCAATCTACCTCGTTGTGGCCATTGCACTTTTTTCCCTGCACTTTCTCTGTAGCTGTAACATTATATTCTATTCCCTTTCTCATTTTGCACTACCTGTTGTACTCATGTAGTTTAACCGAACCCTTCTGCAATGTGAATGAACTTTCGTGCAGTTTGACTGTACACGTGTGTAGTATGTTTTAACCTGCATAAGCACACAGGGTTTTTCCACTGTACCTCACTAGACGGCTGCAATGATCAAATATGGGTGTTTTAAAAACCAAAAGCATTCACAGTTTAAAACAAGCGCGCACTCAAGACAGCTCCTACCCGCCGACTGCCAGCAGCCGGACTCCGCGCTGGGCTCAGTTGACGGTTGAACCGTCCACCGCGCTCCAACTTCCCGCTCGCCGGCCAGTCGCCGCGCGACCTCACTGTCGTCACTTCCAGGAACAGCGGCCACGCTCCCCCATCGCGCGTCCATATTCACGCATGCGCCCCTCCCCCATCCATATTCACGCATGCGCCCCGTCCCCCGTTGGCGCCATTGCAGTCGGTCGTCGTCTCACATCCGAGAAAGGGTGCGAGTGCAGGCCGTACCATTCCAGTCATAAACAAAGCAAACCGCTTGTGTGTGTAAAAAAAACCCCAATTCAATTTGTATCGCGGTGATTATTGTTCCTCACAGAGGGTAAGAGTAGATATTTATATATCCCAATTGTCCTATCTAAAGACACAGGAGCAGAATTGGGCCATGATTAGGCCGACAAGTCCGCCTGATATATTTGTCCCTCTGAACATTCCCCTGCCTTCACCCAGTAACATTTGACACCTTTACTAATCAAGAACCTACCAATCTCCACTTTAAAAATAGAAGAGGCAAAAAGCTGGAGTACTCCACAAAAAGCTGGAGTAACTCAACGGGACAGCGGGTACCTCTGGAGAGAAGAAATGGGTGGTTTCGGGTCGAGATCCTTCTTCCGCTTCAAAAATATCCATTGACCTAGCCTCTGCCATCTGCAGCAATGAGTTCCACAAATTCCCCACCCTCTGGCTAAATAAGTTCGTCCTCTCTATGTGCTAGTGTAGAGCCAATGTAGAGCTGAACCATTTCTGGAAGTTGATATATTTGTAATGGAGACACTGAGTGGTGATACATTTGAGGTGATCTTTAAAAATTAGTTGTAAGTAAAATGTCAATTTTACATCCTTTCCACCTTACCAATGAAGAGATGCAATGCCACTTCATTTCACTGCACATCTCGTATGTGTATGTGACGAATAAACTTGACGACTTGACTTGCTGAGGCTCGAAAAGGCGCTGGTCAGACTGCATTTTGAGCAAATTTGGGCCCCATATCTGAGGATATGCTGGCTGTGGAGAGGGTCCAGAGCTGGTTCACAAGATTGATTCCAAGAATGGGTGGGTTGGCATATGATCATTTGGCAGCACTGCGCCTCTACTAGCTTAGAAGGTTGATGGGGGTGGACCTTATTGAAATTTACAGAATAATGAAGGGCATAGAGTGGATGTGGAAAGTATGTTTCAACTGGTGGGAGAGTCTAGGACAAGAGGCCATTGCCTCAGTATTAAAGGGTGCTCTTTTAGAAAGGTGAGGAGGAACTTCTTTAGTCAGAGGGTAGCCAAATTTTTGAATAGAACAGGTGTCAAGGGCTATGTGGAGAAGGAAGAATATGGGATTAGGACAGAGATCAGCCAATTGAATGGCGGAGTCGTCTCGATGGGCCGAATGGCCTAATTCTACCCCTATAAATTGTAAAGACAAATCAGGGCGGTTGTAAAATGCTTGGCCAATACAAACTAGCCCATTCAACATTACGATAGAATTTTATTTACTTCTCTGAATATTTTTTTAAACGGTCATATCTTTAAACATAACACCTAAACATTTCATCATAGTGCTATGCTGCAGGTATTGAGCATTGAACCTGGCAGCTGGAACTCCAACCATACCGAGGGAATTATAACACAATATTGTTGTAGAAATACAAGGCACCTGTTACTGGAGCTCTGAAATATCAGAACATATTGGAAGTATTTGTTACATCTGCAACGTTTTTCCATAGATTCTGCCTCACCCGCTGAGTTTCTCCAGCATTTTGTGTCTACCTAAGTTCTAAGAGATCACCGATGTAAAACAAGAATTGAATTTCTCTTCCTTGAGATTGCCCGACCTATTAAATACGGCATCAGCAGTTCCTTCCTACTCTATTGAATACAACCTGTTGTTTCTATTATAGCACAGCAACAACTCTATAACAAGACAATTAAAAATTCCCATTCTCTCTGTTAAACATTCTCTGGGTTTAACTATATTTCTTCATTATTCATAATATGGAAAGTGCACTTTAAAAAAGTAACCTACGGTTAAGCTCCTTCCATAAATTGTCACAGCCTGTATGTTGAAGGCTCTTCCACACAAGAGATCCAGGACTATTGAAATGTTTGACCTTTATTATCTGTGGTCAAGTCAGGATGGTATGCGACTCCAGAGAATATGAAGGTGGAAGCTCTCCACACCACATACTTGCTATCAAAGCAAGCAGGTAGTTGAATCCTCAAAGGCATTGATTTTTTCTTTTTTTTTTGTAAGCAAGCAGATGATGTTTTAATGCACACCTGTTGTGTCCTGTAGATGATGGAAAGGTTTGTATTGAACGCGCATGGGAATTGCCACAAAAATCTTTCTGCAGCCGAATGTAAATGCTGCAATATTAACAGTTAAGATTATCAGTCTCTTGAAGGCAGCCATTTGCTGCTGCTGTAGAGTCCAAATTTTGCTTGTCATTTGTAAACATTAAGTAAATTTATAAAGTTTTAACTTTAAAATTATTGCAAGTCTTAAATTGAGATCCAATTCAAAATTTGTCATTTAATAGTAGTCAGATTTTCATCCATGGACCCTTCTGAATCTAACATGTTGCAATTTATTGGTGTCTATATGCATGGTTAATCGTTTAGCAAAAGCTGTACTTGATAGCAGTTAGGATTGAAATTATGGTAGGTTTGTGGCAAAATCCTGGGATTAGATTAATTCCACTTGGGTCATGATGTTTTGATCTGTTTAAACTGAAGCTGCTCCCACAACAGCCAAATCACCAATCATTAGACCAAATTATATTTGCACCAATGACCCTTTAATTTGATGTAGCATTTACAATGTTAAGCCTGTTGCAGTTTAATAATTTAGTTTTGAATACTAGATCAATATTTGTGTCGAAATGTAGCATTTCCAAGCTAACAATAAAGTTCTGACGAGTACTCTTGGAAGTCACTATTAAATTAATGTCTACTTAGATGACTGTTGATTAACATAAAGGGGCTGTCCCACTGCGGCGACCTAATCTGCGAGTTTAGAAGTTTAAGAAGGAACTGCAGATGCTGGAAAATCGAAGGTAGACAAAAATCCTGGAGAAACTCAGCGGGTGAGGCAGCATCTATGGAGCGAAGAAAATAGGCAATGTTTCGGGTCGAAACCCTCCTTCAGCCTGAAGAAGGGTTTCGACCCAAAATGTTGCCCATTTCCTTCGCTCCATAGATGCTGCCTCACCCGCTGAGTTTCTCCAGCATTTGTCTACTGTGAGTTTAGAAGTTTGCCCTCGACTCAAACTCGCAGCATGGTCAACACGTGGTCCTAGGAGATCCTATGAGATCACTGGAACTCTCCTTCGTGCTCGAGGGAAGTTCCCGCGTACTCGCGGCCTCAACTAGGTCGCGGAAAAATTTTCAGCATGTTGAAAATTTTTCCGCGAGTAAAAATGGGTCAGCTTGGTTCTTTTTAACTCGTAGTGCAGTGTGGTCGCTATGTAGTTACAGGCAGTCGAGGACAGCCGTAGGCAATGTCCTTCGCCGACCGGGCATTTTAATTGTCTCATTGGAGTTTTTAAAAAGGACTTAACGAACACTGTGCCGCCGTCTTTTCCCTTCCTCGTATGTGTGCGCGCGTGCGTGTTAAATGGAAAGCAATTCAATTTCATAAGTTACTTCTGCATTTCCCATACAATTAAGATGTAAAGCATGATTAGTACTACGCTGATTTTTGGCTTCCTGATCTGAAAAAACAGCATGGACTGGTTGAATTTTCAGAATTATATTACTGAAATAAGGATTGAAAGTCCAAGATTAATGACTTTAAATACAAGATCTTAGGCACATTTTTAAAGTCCAAATTTAATTACTAAAATTGATGATTAAATGTAGCAGACAAATTCCCTTCCTATCAGCCTCAACATCAAACTTTCCAGCTGCATTTGCCAAAGTCTGTTGCAGAGGGGTGCTGCCGCTGGTTGAATCAGCATATACAATTTCCAGGTTACTCCTCTAGCAGCTAGGGTTTAAATTGCACCTGGAGTTGTGTTTTGTGATATATTAGTTCCATCTCAGCCCCTTCCCCTCAGTCAAAGGTAACTCTCAGCTTCAAATTAATAGAAACTAATCAGGATAATCACATTAAATTGCGAACTGTTAAAGCAGACAATGTGGTTGTGTAAACCAAGTTATCTTAATTATGTACTTCAGAATCCAAATTTTTATTTAAAATGACACTTTGGCAGTTACATACATACAGAACTCCAAGACGTTCAAACTTCCATATTGGAAGGACATGCATCTTTACATACACTGTGGTACTTTATGCATAAGTTAAACTTGTATAATATTAATCTGCCATTCTAATAGAAAAAGACTAACAAAAAAATTCCAAGGAATGTAAAGTAACAAAAAATTAAATAATGAGAAAAGTGCACCAAATCTACTGCTGCACTGCAGTCTGTCTTGGAATATCAATGGTTTCTAATATTAAAGAACTTTCTCATCCTCTCAAACAAAAAAGTTACAGTACAAGTCAGAAGAGAATGGAAAACTCAACATCTAGTTCAATAAGTTATTTCTGCATTCCAGCATACGCAAGAGGCATAGGATAACCAGTCTGTGTTTGGAAACCCATTCCCATCAATGGTGGGGGTGGATACTGGTATGGAGCTCCCACAGACTGTTGACCAATGCCATTGCTCTGCAAGGCATTAGTCCCACTTCCAAACTGCTGGACCTTGCTACTGACAGCCTTGAAACCATTTTGATTCTGAGTGCCAAATGCAGTGGCTCCCTGGGTCACAGATCCTGGAAAACTGGTAGTTCCAAACCGAGATAGACTTGGAAAACTGTTCGTGGAGCCAAATTTCCCAGAAACAAAGGCGGTTTGGTTGGCAGCTGCAAAATTCTGCGTAAAACCATTCTCTCTAGCTGCTGTTCCATATACTCTATCCAAACTATCTCTATTCCTAAAGCCATTGTAGCCCCCGATCCTGTTCGAACTAGAGAACCGGTCTCTTCTGTCATCACGCCGATCATCTTTATAGCCACCTCTACTCCTGGAACGACCTGTTTAATTAAGATGTACAATTATATTACTAATTAAGAATAGCCTACAATCAATCACTTAATTACATGCAGATTACTTACAAAAATGTTATTCACCCTCATCTTCCCTCAAATGGCTGGTCCAGATGGAACTGGATAGATTTAACCTAGACATACTACACAACCCAATTCAAATCTTTTCCTCTATATTCCAGTTTTAATCTTTTCCCACAAATTCACACCTGGCTAATGTCCAAGTTGCAATATAACCTGGTCAGCCAGCCTTCCATCCTTCATAATATCTATACAATGAAAATCTATTTATACACAATCATTCTAGTAATTTTCACTGCACAATTAGTTTATACTTCTGCTTCCCATTTCCCCAGTTGCCTTAAATCGATTATACATAATTATAAGGCCCTGTATATCCCATTTCATAGATCCAGCCTCGGACTATCCCATAAGATCATATTTTTACTCCAGTTGCCACTAAATCTATTTTATCCTCTGCACCCCTTATCAATGATCTCGCGATATAGTTACCTGAACCTCTGTCTTCCATCATCTGAATTAGCTTTGGGTTGATGGCCTGATTTGCCTCACGAAGCACAGAGATAAGGTCATTTGCTTGCTTCATGTTGCCAGGAGTAAAGAACGTGTAAGCTGTGCCAGTTTTGGAACTGCGGGCAGTTCGCCCAATGCGGTGAATATAGTCTTCAGAGGAGTTAGGGTAGTCATAATTGATGACAAATTTCACATCTTCCACATCTGTAAAGTGTTGCAGTGTTGCAAAACCAGGTGCAATTTATGCACACCACAACAGTCAGATCAAAAACAGAGGTTAGCAAGTGAGCAACTAGCTGCAGCATCATGACTGTAAAGCAAATGTTAAAACAACCCTTAATTCAAACCCTGCGGGAATACTACTGTGGGAAGAGAAAACAATGCACACTCCCCTTAAAAAAAAAACCCCAAATCAGAGAGATATTTTGAGATCTTACCATTGGGAGTATGCATTCACTAGTCCATTCCCAAGTCAGCGAACTCCCCACATGTTATCAAGTGACATCCGGTTGCTTCTATACAGTTGGGGCCACTTTGTACATTGTTGCCTCTTCATGTGCCATTCAGGACCTTAGAACAGTCAGGCAAGGTCCTTCCTACACATTCATGAGAAGCTCAGGATTCAGGCCACACTGCATGTCTTGCCAAGACCAAAATAGACTACAATTAAACAGAGCCCAATGGACACCTGCATCCCCTGTACCCCCCTGCCCAGGTTTTCCTTTTGACATTTGTCTAGGCAAGCACTTCTAAGAAGCCAGTGTTCACTTGAGAAAATGTCTCTGTTTGGCAGGTCCTGACATGACTAATGTGCACTAGGTGCGGGAGGAACTTCAGAAATTATGAGGGCATTACACTGCTAGATTCGGTGTCATCTAAAACTGGGCGCTACCAATCTTTCACTAACTTGTGCCAGTACTCACCACCAATTTCTGGGAAGGATCTTAGTGAGGTTAACTGGGCTCTATTTAAAAAACATGAAGCAATGAACAAAGTTTAACAATATGACACTTGTTCGGCACACCACTGTTTTGGTAAACTCACTGACTTGAGAAAAAAAATAAAATAATTTAGCTAACTAAAATGGAAAAATGAAACCAGGGCATAATGCTGAATAAACAAAGGAACCAAAGACTTAATGAGTGGTAAATGCTTCACGTGATCCAGGGCGAGAACAGATTTAGGGTGGCGGGTAAATGTTGACCATTCCGCCTTTTGAAGATTACTGGCACAATGCTCTCTGTTCAGCATCTTTGTACTCGACTGGGTAGCTGCCAGCCGATCACATCGATTTGTCCTCCTTCCCCCTCTCGAGTCCTCGAACTGTCATGCCTAGGCCCTGCCACAAAGACTGCACCTTTACACAACTTAGAAAAAAAAAACGCAAAGACATGTTAAAGAAAGCAATGGAATACTTTCTTTAAATCTTTGAATGAAGTGAAGAAAAATCATAATTTGGATTGGCATTACTAACCTAAACCTCTGGAAGCAACATCTGTCGCAATAAGGATTGGTGCTTTGCCTGACCGAAACTCTGTCGGGTAGGAAAACAAAATTAGATCATGCATGTTCAGAAATTATTAAAAGATAACTGTTTAAGCTAGTAAATTACTCACCATTTAAAACCCAGTCACGCTCTGGTTGACTCTTGTCACCATGAATGCACATTGCTGGCCACCTACAACACAAAAGATGATACAATGTGAAATAGTGCAGATATAGAATGAACAAATACACAAAATCCTTCATCTTGCAATCTAAAAATTTTACTTGATTTCAATAAGCTTTTCGAAACCAGATGATAGGAACATAATTCCTAGAATCTCTCTTCACACTAGCTCTATATTCTCACTATTGCTATTCCATTAGATAATTGTAGCAACACAATCCTTTGATGCACCAAGCATTGTATAGCTAACATTTCTCCCCCAACACCAGTCTGAAAGCTCCCGACTCAATACATCAGTCCATTCATCCAGAGATGCTGCCTGATCCCTGAATTCCTCCAATACTTTGCATTCTGCTGAAGATTCTAGCATCTGCAGTCCCTTGCACCTCCATTGTAGTCTACCATGGCATGCTTTCTGGGTCTCCACAATGTTGGATAGCACATGTGCATCATATTCAAGCTGCTTATGGCCATTTAAAAACCTACCCCCATAGTCAGGACCACTACCACACAAAAAAACATTATGGCTTATACTAAAACATACCCACGTCAAATGGCCATTGCAAATGAACGGGTCAATCATGAAATGAAACCCTGAATGGTGAGTTTTCACCAAAATAATCTAATCAACTGTTCAAACAACGTAGGTCTGACAAAGATAGGAAGCGTAGAGAAAGTTATAGATTACACTTTGACCAGAGATATTAAAAGCTTCCGGCATATTTTAACATCAAGTGCTCACCCATCTCTCCTCATTCGTCTTGTGAGCTCATCACATCTTCGCTTTGTTTCCACAAAAATTATAGTTTTGTTTTCTTTTTCACTCATTATTTCTTCCATCAACCTCAGCAATCTGATAAAGCAACAAAAAAGTTTGAAAGTGATAATTACAAAGACTGAAGATTTTTAGTTCAATTATAAAGGCATTTGCAGCTAATGAAACTCAATTTGATTATCCAAGCACACTACAAATCTCATGGAGATTAGGTTTGGCATCGCATTCAAAATTCACAGCACTCACTTGGAAATACTTTCAGGAAAATAAGTTTTACAAATCACCAAGTTTGCTGCAAGACCACTCCAATAGTTTTAATTAGCATGTAGAGTTGGCGATGGGGTGAGTTTGTGAGCAAGAACAAGCTACATTAGATTAAAATCACCATAGATGGGAACGTAAAGAGTTTCAGAATTCAAAGAGCAAGGTACCTGCGCGTGCATTTAAATACCAAGCTTTTAAAACACAAAATGATATTGAAGAGGGTTATAAAAAAGTTTACTCAGTAATATCAGCAATCAGATAAACCTCGCTATACAAATCTCACTCACTTGTCATCCTTCTCAACCTCCTGGCATACATCTATAATCTGCAAGATGTTGTGATTAGCACTAAGTTCCAACGCGCCTATGTTAATCTGAACATATTCCTTCAGGAAATCTTCAGCCAATTGCCGAACTTCTTTAGGCCAAGTTGCACTCCACATCAAAGTTTGCCTGTCAGGCTAGAGGGGAAAAAGGTCCACAAAGTGGTTAAGAAAAACACCTGAAAGCATAAGCACAGATTTCTAAACTACACACACTGCCCACAATTTGCATTTAAACAGAAAAACAGGTCTTCAATAGTTCCTTTTGGATCTTTAACTGTATAGGTATTCAAGTTAGGACAATAACTAGTTTAAATAATTTTTTTTAAATGTTTTAATCAGTTGGTACAAATGCTTTTTTGGTATTTTGGTATAATGTATCCGTAAGAGCAGAGAGGCATGCCAATTCACAGCAAAAAAAATGAGGATGTATTCAAGAGTCAATAGCTTCAGGGAAAATTCAGATAATATTCTATAACAGCTCTATAGTGACGCTGCTGGCCAATTGATGTACAACAGTTGTAACCAGCTTCAAAATGGCTTTCATCAGATCAATTAGTCAGACATTTTGAATTAAAACATTTAAGTTGCAAGCCTATTATAAACAAAATATTAAAAACACTTACCCTAATTTGGTCAACGATTTTTCGGATCTGTGGTTCGAAGCCCATGTCAAGCATTCGATCTGCCTCATCGAGTACAAGATATGTACATCTTCTAAGATTTGTCTTCCCAGCTTCCAAAAAGTCTATTAATCTACCAGGTGTTGCAATACATATCTCCACACCTACACCATAGAAAGTAGGTAGTTAAGCCAATGAAAGGAAAGTGTAACAGAAATCCAGTTTTACTACATTGAAGACAATACCTCTTTCAAGATCCCGAATCTGTGGACCTTTTGGTGCTCCTCCATAAATACATGTTGATTTTAGACGGGATACTCTTCCATAATCATGTGCTACGTGTTGTACTTGTTGAGCCAATTCTCTTGTTGGTGCCAGCACTAAACACTAAGAAAAGTAAAGCCAGTTAATGTCAGCTTTCAATCCATTAACAATGTTTTCAATTCAAATAAAATGCAACTTACTATGGGACCATCACCACGTTCCAGGAAAGGCTGATGATTTATGTGAACAATGGCTGGCAACAAGTACTGCAAAGTAGAGAGATTGAATTGTATTAGACAGTTCAAAAGGTGAGATTTAAAACTTACTAATTCCAAATTCTCTACGACCAGCAGGAGGAATTCAGATCCAGTTTCAAATATAAACTAACATCAATGCAAGTTATGCAATCTAATTCAATACAGCCATAATTAGAAAACTCTTCCACAGTATCATTAAAATACCTTTCAACACAATTGCCAAATACCAAATAATGCAATAACATGATCAGATTGGAGCCCTAGTTTTACAACACATGCCATCTTTTAGATGAGATGCAGTCTAATTTTAGCAGTGGAGAAGCACATGGATAAACATTACAGGAATTGCACCTGTGTAAAGTTGAGGTGCTCTTTGAACAAATTGTTTAAATATTTTCAAATGCTTGGTAAAATAGGTAGCTTGGAGGAGCACAAGAGCCATACCAAAATTGAGCATTTATAATTAAAGACATAGCTAGTCACCAAATTGCAAAAATCAGGAGGAAAATTAGAAACATCCAGTTGCAGAGTTGAATGAGATTAGAGATGGGGAGGGACTAGACCTTGGGTGGAAGCAAGAAGAGGTCAGCAAGCATTGGAGTGACAGATGGACATACTTTGGTGAGAGTTGGATATAAATAGCAAAGTTGCAGACAATTTCAAAACTGCAGGGCAGAGGGAGTCAGAGTGCCTTATGGTAATGCAATTTTGGAGACGACATTGTCATAAGCGAGTGGCCATACAGAGCAGCTGAGAAATGGTCAGACAAATTTAGAAGCATCTCCTTGCTTTGGTGATGATACAGGTAAACACAACATGGTTGTTATTTAGTGTACTATGTTTACATATTCTGTTGTGCTGCAACAAGCAAGAATTTCATTGTTCTATCTGGGACATATGACAATAAAACACTCTTGACCAAGGTCATGAACAACTGTTCGTCATTAGAGGATAAGCCTTGATCAATCAAGGCTTTCATCTGGCGGGGGGGCGGGGGGGGGGGGGGAGATTAGGAGGCGGCACATGTAATTTCTGGCAGGGCGTGGCAAGATAATATGTGCAGACTATTCTTCCAAAGAAAACGTTGTATGAAAGAAAATAGATTAAGGGACAGTAAAGACAATGGTTAAAATAGAAAAAACAGGTTCTGTTTGCCTCACCTGCCTTGTATAAAATAACCAGATAAACAATCATGCTGTTCCCAATGACATAACTAGGTCCCAAAGTCATGCGTGTTAATAGGTTATATGACCACTGTAAATTGTCCCCAGAACGCAGGCGATCTGGAGGCTGGGGTGGCTAAAAATAGCAGAAAGTGGGGATTTGTGAAGATATTGCTGGAAGGTCTGAATAAACTCAGTGGGCCAAAGCAACCATTCCCATATTGTATAACCATGCAGGTGGGGACGGCCTGGTAAATCACATTAGATGCTGCAATCTGGCATAGTTTACCCTCTGACAGAGAAACAATTACCCCAAATTACCACTATACTTACAGCAAGCGTTTTACCAGATCCAGTCTGAGCAATTCCAACCATATCCTTGCCACTAAGTGCAACCGGCCAGCCTTGTGCCTGAATAGCTGTTGGTTCTGTGAAATTTTGTTGCACTAAAATATCCAACACGTATGCTGTTGGGGAAATGGAGGTGGGGAAAGAGAGAAAGATACTTCTTTAAAAGTCCAAGTTTGATTCATAAAAGCAAAATAAACAGACATTAGCAGAAACGTTTAATCTACTGGCATTTTCCCCCCTAAACCACTTCAGATGCTCACTACTATCCCAGCAGCTTGTTTATTTCAACCAACCTTGGCAGCATCCAACCTTTCAACATCTGAAAAAGTTTTGCATTCCCTCTTATTTTGTAATCATCTACAGTTAAACGAGGCTACAGTCAATAGACATGGCCTCGTTTTATGCAATTTACTAAATCTCATTTGGAAAGATTTTGCATTCAGTGCTGAAATATTAAAAATTGCTAAATAGAACCATAGCATCAAACCCCACTTTTGAAATTGGACAAGAAGATTTAGAAAATCAATATAAATAGTGCTATTATGTCCAAGACAAGATAAACAGAAAGATAAGATTCAGGTAGCCTGGTTTATTTATTTATAGAGGGGCAGACTGCAGATTAGTATTCCATACTTACTTGGAAAACTAGCTTCAACAAAACTGAAAACTGGTTTTGGACAACCAAGCCCTTTGACTGTGATTTCTTTGGTTCTTCTGTACTGTTCAATGTCTTGCTGTATTGGTGAAAAGTATAAAGCTTTAATACCATCTATAATTCTGTTAATAACATCAATACATATCCTGACCAATGTGTAAAATGTTGTATGCAAACTTGCAATGGAAAGAAAGGACTAACTGCAGGCCACGTCAATTGGAAATAAAATAACAGTTCAAGAAAAAAAACAAACACGGTTAGCACTTGCGGTGCGCTTTGAAAAAGCTTAATTTCCTTCACGTGGATAAAATGACTGCCTCTCTCTCGTCCACCAGGGGGAAACCAGATATCAAACTAATCTACAGCGCAAATTTACTGAGAAATCTGCTCAATAGCCATGTAGATTTTAGTAGGCGGGGAAAGACAACCATGCCCCGGTGACTAACGGCCCTCGAGTCATCCCATTAGAACAACCTAGGACAAATCATGCGTCATCGCAACATTCGCCACAACTTTGGCCATATCTTGTTCCCAACGTTATAATCTTTTCCATTGCCGTCCTGGTACTAAGCGCAGTGACGCGTGACCTTGTCTAATTCAGTGCCTTGCGAACAAACTGGGGCGATTGTCAAGACGGCCGTACCGGAGGTCGGTTCACCAAATCCATGTGCTCGACGTAGAAATTCTTCTCGAACTTGGGCAGCTCGTTGAGGTCCCATTTCCTCTTCCTCAGCTTCTCTCCCGGCTGCCCAAACTTCCTACCGGCAACAGGCGCATTTCGGCTGCCACCGAAGCGAGGTGCGCTCCCGAAGCTGTAAAACAGATATTATTGTAATTCATGTTTTCGCTGAAATATACATCAGAGATATGCCACACCTGACAATACACGTGGCCGGGCAGGGTAGGGTAGGAGATCCATTTTGTGACATACGCCCCATCACTAGCACCAAATCTCCCGGCCATTTTAGAGAAACCGGCACAAGGAAGAAACTGCGACACACACTTAAATGAAATGTTAAAATTCTACGTTTACATCAACAATATGTTCAGTGGCAAATTACAAATGGCAATTTTAAATGGTCATTGTTTGAATCAAATTCACAGCTTCATATAAACTCGTTGTTTCCATCTCCCCTTACGAACCATACTTAATTTAATATTGTATTTTTTAAAATCATAATTAACTGCTGTGTCGTGTTTTATAACCATCTGTAAGGCGGGCAGATGCTGGCTGACTGCCACCCGGCATTTTCCGACCATCGCAACGGAACCGGCTTTTTTTTCTCTCTCTTCTCATTTCCTCATTGGGTTTTAAATCCTTCTCTCCTATTTAAACGATTTTAAAAAATCGCTTACCCGCCGCGGTCTCTGCTGCGATCACCTCTGTCGTAACCAGGCATCATTGAAACGATGAGCGTTTGTTCAAATTAGATGCGAAGCGGGCCGGGGAGGGTGACAAACACGAGGATGGATGAAGAACTAAAATGCCGGCTCCTTGTCCGCCTTTAGTAAACGCCGGCTGGATAGAGGGAGGCAGCCTCACCGCCCGGAACTCATTCCACCCTATCCCTCCGCAATTCAAACCCAACCTACCTACCCACCACCCCTACCCATTCACATCCCCACAGACAACTGGGGACAAACGTGATCCATTGTATTTGTGCCCCTAAAACGTTCTTCCAAACCATTTCCCCCCCTCATCGCTTATCTCCATTGATGGGGACTACTTTGTCTCGCCGACGGTTACAAATGAGCAAGAGGCCTTTTTCCCCTTGACGACCGGTTGACGTCATTCAAACTATAGGTCCGGGTAGGGGAACCCAAAAGAATGCGGGAAAAAAAAACTATTCAGCGCAAGCGTTTTTTGTTTTTGTTTTAGCCGATCCTAGAAGGGGGAAAAGGTAGACGTTTTATTGTTTTTTAAAGTATTTCCGAGCGATCGACTCCGCCTGTGACGCAGTTGCAGGAGTGGGCGGTTGATGACGCGGTGGGCGCCTCCATTGAGCGCCGAGGGAGCGTTTAAATGCACACGCTCTGCTTGTGCGCCAAGTTGGACCAAAACACTGCAACTTGGCTGCAGCTAACATGAGAAACCAACGCTTTGGTCTCAGAACACGCTATCTCGGCGGAGGGGACTATAATATCACTCGCATTTCCTAAGACAGGATGGAACTCCCTGATGAGAGAGGTAAGGCCGCTGTTGACTGCCTCCAGCACTAGGCCGGCTTGTGGCAGCCACAGCTGCCGCTGACAGTTGTCTGCATTCCACTTAGTTTAAACTCCACTTTTCACGAGAGAAGGAATGGGTGACATTTCGGGCCATGGACCCTTCTTCAGACTAAGAGTCGGGCGAGATTGAAACTGGAGATGTGGAAGGGTGCACAGAGATTGTAAGGTGTGAAAACGACAGATTAAAACAGACTGTCACTGGCAATTGTCTGTATTCCGTTTAAACTTGTCTTGCGTGACAGAAGGCATGGGTGGCGTTTCGGGTCGAGACCCTTCTTCAGACTCGGAAGAAGGGTCTCGATCCGAAAGGTCTTTCATTCCTTCTCTCCAGCCAGATATGCTGCCTTTCCTGTTGGTTTACTCCAGGATTTTGTGTATCTACGGTGTAAACCAGCACCTGCAGTCCCTTCCTACACATTTCGTAAACTTATCTTCAGTCGTTTAAACTTCTTGTCATCTGACTCGTCTATGTAATTGTCATTGTGCTTTTTCTTTTAAACGGCGATTGATTAGACTTGATTGTGTGGACCAGGAAGTGTTTCTTTTTTTGCCCACACTCTCGTTTTGTCTCTCAGCTGTTCAATGGT
This sequence comes from Amblyraja radiata, assembly GCF_010909765.2. NCBI lineage: Eukaryota > Metazoa > Chordata > Chondrichthyes > Rajiformes > Rajidae > Amblyraja > Amblyraja radiata. The sequence continues at coordinate 9,353,668 of NC_045981.1, read as the reverse complement.
AGTGTCAAGGAAACCAGAAGTTTGTTTACAGGCGCCAATAGAAGCGGGTAAAACGGACAGAGTGGGGGATTGATGTTGTCCAACGCAGTTTGTGCGCGTTAGGTGCTTAAATAAGATTGTCAACTACACTTTTGGCACCGACCTATGTTGTGTTTTAGTTTTGATCCAGTGTCGACTTTTGCCTGACGGCAGTAAGAAGTTTTTTTCAAGTTTCTCCAGCATTTTGTGATTTGTTCAAAATTCAGCATCTGCAGTCCTTTTGAAACATAGAAAAATAGGTGCAGGAGTAGTCCATTCGGCCCTTCGAGCAAACATTGCCATTCAATAGGATCATGGCTCATCATCTAAAATTAGTACCCTGTTCCTGCTTTTCCCCCATATCCCTTAATTCCTTTAGCCCTAATAGTTAAATCTAACTCTCATGAAAACATCTAGTGAATTGGCATCCACTGCATTCTGTGGAAGAGAATTCCACAGATTCACAACACTCTGGGTGAAGAAGTTTTTCCTCATCTCAGTCCTAAATGGCCTACCCCTTATTCTTAACTTTTTTCACACAGAGAGTGGTGAATCTCTGGAACTCCCTGCCACAGAGGGTAGTCGAGGCCAGTTCATTGGCTATATTTAAGAGGGAGTTAGATGTGGCCCTTGTGGCTAAGGGGATCAGAGGGTATGGAGAGAAGGCAGGTACGGGATACTGAGTTGGATGATCAGCCATGATCATATTGAATGGCGGTGCAGGCTCGAAGGGCCGAATGGCCTACTCCTGCACCTAATTTCTATGTTTCTATGTTTAAACTATGACCCCTGGTCCTGGACTCCCCCAACATCGGGAACATTTTTCCTGCATCTAGCCTGTCCAATCCTTTAAGAATTTTATGTTTCTATAAGAGACCCTCTCATCCTTCTACATTCTAGTGAATATAAGCCCAGTCGACCCATTCTTTCATCATATACCAATCCCACCATTCTGGGAATTAACCTGGTGAACCTACCCTGCAACTCACTCAATAGCAATAAAGTCCATCTTCAAATCATGAGACCAAAATTGCACGCAATTGTAACAAAGTTTAAAAATATATACCTGTATTACAAATTGATTATCTGATTAACATCCTCGTTTTGAAGTGGAATCTGGACTGGTTTAGTACTCTGCAACTTCCATTTGGGGGGAGGGTGGAGGAGTGTGAATCACTTTCATTTACATTGGTTGTTGAATTTAAATTGCTAATGCAATTCTATGGCGTTACTTCATTACACCTCCTGGGCTTGGTTCACAGATTTTCTTTGGGTGTTGATTATTACATTTCCAGAGCATGGCAATCCTTTGTTTATATAGGGGTGTTGCACGTAACGTCATTGGGTCAATGGGCGTGACGCATGGAGCAGCTCAATCCATGTGGAGTACATGGCAGCTTCCGGCATTTACTGTTAATACGTGAAACTCGTTCTTTCTTACCCGTCAAAAACCGCCGAAATGGTCATTTTTAGCATGGTAAATAATTATGGAAATCGGGGTAAGCGTGATATCCTACTTCAGATTTCCAAAAGTGAAGAGAAATAATGGTAGAGTGAAGCGACAGCAGAAGGGACAACAACAGCTAAAGTGGTTGGCGAACATTGGCCGTGCAGATATCAAGATTGAAAATATCGACAATTATCGCATTTGCTCACTGCATTTCATCAACAGTAAGGCATTATTTGTGTATTTTCTTGATTCCTTTGGCATCTAAAAAGTTTCAGAAGTGATAAATCTGTCTGTCTGTAAAATTTAAAAATCACCCATTGGAACTGAGTCTTTATGTAATAGTATTGAGACAATACAATAGTATACTATATATTGTATGCTATACAATAGTATTGAGGCAAATAGTATTTGCCTCAAATTAATTTTCAGTGCATACTTGAGTTACCCCACGCTGACAATAAATTGAAGAGTTATGGATGTAGCCCAGTCCATCATACAGCTCGCCCTCCTCACCATTGGCTCCATCTAGATATCATGTTGTTTTGGGAAAGCAGCCAACATAATCATCCCTCCCCCACCCTGGTCATTCCATCTTCTCCCTGCTCCCATCAGTTTGAAAGCGCATACCACCACCAGATTCATGAAGAGCTTCTTCCCTGACATTATCAGTCTACTGGATGGTTCTTCCATTAGCTAGGGTGTAGTTCCAATCTACCAACCTACCCCATTGTGGACTTTGGACTTTTTTTCTGTAACTATAATGCTTTAACACTGAATTCCACACTCGTATTTTCTCTTGGCATAACCTGTTGTAGTGTATGGCTTGATTATACTCGTATAGAGCATGATTTGACTGGATAGCATGTAGACTAAGCTTTTTGCAATATCTTAGTACATGTGACAGTAACAAACCAATACCACAATTTTTCTATTAGAGCTATAATTTTGTTCTATGTCATAAATATTTTGTTTGCTGTAAAGGTCGTTTTATTGCCCTCGAGGCAGGACGATGACTTGCTTCCATGCTTTGTCAATATCAGTTTGTGAAGGATGCCAGATTTTGCATGCAGATTCTGTTTAAGCATTGATCATAATTTTCTGGGTTTTATAACTATGCTGTCATTTTGACAACTATTTATCCTTAAAGCATGGATCATATACCCAATATTCTGCTGAGTGATTATCAATGTTGTTGTAATGATAATGTTCAAGTGCTTTGTTTTCCACAAAATCTAAAAAAAACTATTGAAACTTGTAGACCCAAGTCATTTCAAAGATGTACTTCCAAAGGTGTATTTCAATGGATTAAACTGTGCTTGTGCTCTACTATATTTTAATTCATTTGCAAGTGGGCCTTAATTCAATGTATAACAGACCCACTTCTAAAGTTAATTGTGATTTTTGAAAGTTCACCTCCAGAAATTCAAGGCCATAATCTAGGCTAACTTTTCCTTGCAATACTGTTAGAACTAGTTTTGTATATGCCCCTTCATCTTATAAATACAGTAGTTATTATCTTGCAGATGTTTATGTGACAAATTGCCTGCTGTATTTTTATTTCCTTTTCAACAATGACTAATCTATAGAGGGAAATCCCAGCTTCGAACTTAAACACTCCTACATTGTTGTGCAATTTATTGGCATTAATACACACATGCCCTTTTTCACTTTGAGATGACCTGAAGTTATGAAAGTGTTGTATGGATTGATCTTTTAATATTCTTCCCTTTGTTTATCCCATGATCCTTGCCTACTTGTCATATTATGCTTTCGGCCCATTGTCTCCTTAATTGCAGTAGTTTGACTCATTATTTAAATCTTGGCATGAGTGCTTGTTTGTGTATTTGAGGAAAGAAACAATCCTGAAAAATTGTAGGTTCAGAGAAAATATTTTGCTAGGGATGTAAGTTAACACACTACTGACTCTGGCAACCCCGGTTTGACACATTCCATAGCAACACTTGGTTGCATTGAAAATTAGTACTCTTGGGTGTGCCTAGCTTGAAGCTTCCAAAACTAGTAAATTGCAGATTATTTTAACCTAACATTTCCTTGGGATTACATGTTTTTGTTTGAAAGACTTCCAAAACTGTTTGAGTAAGTAATATGACACTGGTCACTCGGAGATATCCTATGTGATTTGATATGGTTTGGGAGCCATTGAAGGCTGGCATGTGAGAGACCTAGCTGTCTAAATCCATAATAATTCAAAAATAAGTTTCAAACTTACACAGTGTTGGAAGTGTCTGATCTTGCAATGGATCATAATGTTCTTTAAAAATAAACATATCTCGTCAACACTTGACAGAGCGTTGAGTCACATTTTTATATAGCATTTGACCTTTATTAATTGCCATTTAACACATGACCAAGAAGTCTTTTTTTAACTGAGATAAGGATAGGAAGAACATCAGAATTAGAACCAGACATAGACCATTTTGTCTCCTGGTGCACCCTTCACCATTCAATAAAATAATGACTATTTTTCTTTATTTACCCCATATCCCTAGAATCTTTACAGATCTCTATCCTAAACTTGGTGATGAACCCTTAACACCACTATTGAGTGGACTGGCCATCCCCTGAAAGAAACTTTGCTCAACTTAGGCCTGAATGACTGACCACTTTAGTTTTAGATTTTGACCCGTAATTATAGACCTTCCTGCCAGGGGAAAATTCATCCCAGCTTCTACCTCGTGAAGACCTGTAAGAGATTGGTATGTTCAATGGAAATCCTCTTCCTTTAAATTCTAGGGGCCCAGACTACCTAATTTCTCTTTGTAAAATGATCTTCCTGCCACTATTCCCTGGGATCAGAAGACCGAGTACTGGAGTAGCTTAGCAGGTCGGGCAGCATCTCAGGAGAACATGGATGGGTAACGTTTTGGGCCGGGATGACTGCGGAAGGGTTAGGATAAACCCACCAACATGAAATAGATAGGCAAGCTACTTTGTGTGAGAAGAACTGCAGATGCTGGATAAAATCGAAGGTAGACACAAAATGCTGGAGTAACTCAACGGGTGAGGCAGCATCTATGGAGAGAAGGAATGGGTGACATTTTGGGTCGAGACCCTTCTTCAGACTCATAGATGCCTCGCCCACTGAGTTACTCCAGCATTTTGTGTCTACCAGGTAAGCTACTTTGTTTGATGATAATCAGAGTTGGGTGATAAATGTTGTAAGGCCAGTGATGCCAATATCTTGTGAACAAATAAGTTTTAAGAATTTACATTCAGCATGTCCTGATAAATCATATACTCTTACAGATGCTGTGTTGTTAATTGAAGACACAAGGAATTGCAGATGCTGGTTTGCAAAGCAAAAGGTGTAAAGAGCTGTGGTAACTTACCAGATCGGGAGCATCTCTGGAGAACATGGATAGCCAAAATGACGGGTCTAAAGAAAGGTCCTGATCTGAGATGCTGCCTGACCCACTGAGTTACTGTAGCACATTGTGTCTTGTGTTGTTAATTGTGTTTGTCTCTCTCAGATTTACATGTTTGCATGTATGTTCTCTGTCGTGCACTGAATTTACTGGGTTTTTCCTACCCTTTTTAGATTGGATTTCTGTTGCCAATGATCTTCTTAACAAGTGCCATATTAACCGGAAGGTGACAAAACTCTGTGAGTGTGATGCAAATGTGTTTGTTGCCCTCTACAATGCTATTCTCGGTGAAAAGGTCCCAGGTAAGTGAGCCAATGTTGATAATTTGTATGAAAGTAATTCAACTCTGTATTGAAGTGATTTCAACCACATCTGCGCATTAATGAGCAAAATTGATTGTATCCCTTTTGCTCCATTACAGATTACATAACTACCCCCAAAAGCCAAGAAGATGATGCCCATAACGTGCAGGCTGTGATAGATTCACTGGCTTTGGATTACTTGCAAATTAGTTTGTCTCACATAACAGGTCAGTAATCAAACAACTTTGTCCGACTTTTAAAAAAAAAAAAAGTTGCTGTGTTTCAATTGTACAGAAAGAATGGTGTCCTGTGCTGTGTGTTCATGAGTTCTGTGTTCTGGGAACCCATCTCATAATGCCAGTGGCAATGCTGAAATTACTCCAGGTCCACACCTGTATATGGTTCTGTAGCTACACCAGGAGGGAAATTGATCTGCCAACAATTGTAAAAACACAAAATACATGAAATTAAAGTGACGAGTGGAGAGGATTGGGGATGTGCAAAGATTGAGGAGGAGGAGGGGGAGAAAGTGGGTTGGTCACCGTCTACTCCACTTCAGAAGGGGGAGGAATTGTACAGCTTGATAGCCACAGGAAAGAAGGATCTCCTGTGGCATTCTGCCCTCCCATCTTGCTGGAATCAGTTTGTTGCTGAAGGTACTCCTCGGGTTAACCAGTGTGTTATGGAGGGGGTGAGCTGTATTGTCCAGGATGCTTTGCAGTTTGACGAGCATCCTCCCCTCCAAGACCACCTCCCATGAATCTAACGCCGCCCCAGGATGGAGCCCGCCTTCCTGATGAGTTTGTTAATTCTATTGCTGTCCTGCGACCTGCTGCCCCAACACACGGCAACGAAGATGAAGATGGATCAAGTATTGCTTGACAAATGACATGTTTTCTTGGAGATGTAAACATAACAATATAGCTAGATGGCCAAACTGAAAAGTAATCTTTCTACAATAATCTGATTTGTGCTTTTGTTTCCCCTTGCTTGCTCAGGAGAGAATATTGTTCAGAATAACAAAGAAAGTATCAAAAATCTGTTGGAAATCTTTGATGGTTTACTGGAATACCTTACAGAGCAGATAAGTGAGGCCTCTTCACAGCACGGTAAGCATGTTAACAATTTGCTTCCTGGTCTGACTAATCTATTTACGGGATAGGGGGTGAGGGAAAGAAACTCTATTGGGTCACTGCAATCAGCTGATAACAGTTTCTGAGATAACTGCAAAAGAACAAAAATCCGAACTTTGTCCTACTGATATCAATTCTGTGTGCTTTGTCATTTGAAAAGTATCAAATTGCTATCCATCAGCTACTGACATTTTTAAAGTTTGGATAAATGGGCTCATTTAATTAGTTGCAAATTCCCTTTGTAAAAATAGGGACTTGTAAATGCATGTAAGATTATTATTTTTGGTATGTGAGCATTACTGGTAAAGCTTGATATTATCATTGAAGAGATTGTGATCCTCCTGGTAAAGTTTGCAAGTCATAGGAGCAGAATTGGGCCATTCGGCCCATTGAGTCTACTCTGCCATTCAATCAAGGCTGATCTATCTTGCCATCTCGACCACATTCTCTTGCCTTCTCCCTATAACCTTTGATATCCTTGCCAATCAAGAACCTGCTTTAAAAATACCCAATAACATGGCTTCCACAACTGTCTGTGGCAACGAATTCCACTCATTTCAAAGATATATTCTCAAAGTGCCATTTAGTAGGGAATTTCCAGGATGTGGATCCATTGATGATTCAGGAACAATTGTTTCCAAATCAGAATGGAGGAGAGTCTACATACGGGGGCATTTTTAACCACTTGCAGCTCTCATCCTTATAGTTACAGTCGTACATCGATGTTTTTGGTGGTTTCAATTATACATTCACTATTATTAGTGGGTGAGTGGGGGGGATAGGCTACTTTCTGAAGGTTTGGCTGATATTCCAAGGAATAGTTTGCAGCTTCAGCACTGGTGTGATAAATAAAGGCTAAATTGTCTTTATGCTGTACACCTTATCTAATATGATATCTATGCTTTGAGCAATATTTTGTGATAATAAACACAGTAGTTGAGCAAATGCATTATCAAACCAAATGTAACTTGTCTAAATAACATACATTGTTTGTAGTTATACCTTCCATAAACCCATGTTTTGGTTTTTGTCTTGTCAATCTATATAGTTGGAGAACCTTTTCAAGACTAGTGTGAAATCTAAGCAGGGATACTAAGGCATGCCTGGTTACCCCACAGTTGTAATTCAGCTGTGCATTAATCTCTTTAGCAGGAAGGCAGTTTAAAAAAACAAGAGGAAGAAATAATAAAATTATTTTGCCCAGTCCAAAATATGTTTTACATTTTGCCCATTTGTTTTGCCATTTCTGATATTATTTATATTTTTAATAGATGATCCTGACCTGCTATCCAGTGAAGCAATCTCTGTAATTAGAGGTGTACTTCAAGAGGAGCTGGGAGCTTCACTTAAAGAAAAGTTACCTGGAACAGGAGAACACTTGTCAAAAGAGTTGAGTCCATTTTCTGAATGACATTCAAGCCCTTCTATAAAGAAAGGAATTATATACTAGTCGGTCATACATCAAGGAAACAGGGCCCTTTGGCCCACATGTCCATCAAGATGTCCCACCGACGTCAGTCCCACCTGCCCATCAGCTAGCACTAATACTAATAATCTCAATTCTTAAAAATCTTACCTACCAAAGGAGTGTGAATTTGTTGTGAAGAGAATATTTTGACTTGCAAAGGCCTGAAAATTGGTTGGTTGTTACCATGTCACATTATACATTTACTATATGGCAAGTTCGCTAGTTTCCTTGAACACTGAATCAGTCTAGAGGTAGTTTGTGGATGGGGAGGAGGGCAAGGGTCTGATTAGGTTGACACCATTTTGAGTTGGAAAATGTTGGGTCGACTAGTGGAGAGGTTCCATCAGAGATGGGCATGGTGGACAAATTCAACCAGTTGCCAGTTGGTGTGGCTGTGTGTTTGTCAGGTAATGCTCATTGTTTTAGAGCTACATGTGGTACCTGAGAAAGAGAACAAAGTTATTCGATGAAAGAGGACCTAAGACTGCGAGCTTGGAATTTGAGTGTCTGTGGCGCCTATTTCAGCACCAGACAGCAGATTATGCAAGCAGAACTGAAAATTGCAGAAGTGATTTATTTTGCTTTATGTTGAACAGCACTGTGCGTGTGTTTGGAAACCTCTGTACTTCAGATTTGCGAAGTGTGCAGAAAGAAAACTTTTAGTTTGGGATGTTCCCCATTTTAAAAATTGGATTGTGGCGAACACATTCATACAGTACGGTGTGGCATGCTCCAATTTCTCAACAATTTGAATTGATTCTCTTCCAAAAAAGCTCATATGGCTCGGGAAGTGAATGCTGCAATAGAATCCAAGACTGCATCTATAGCAGACTCTAGTTTGCATCCATGTTATCGTGATGGTTTTTGGAATATACTGATCAACCTGGGATAATGGTCCAACATAAACTCTTATTTAGTAACTTAATTTTAGTCATTATTTGCTCATTCTCAATGCCCAAAATCTTGTAACCACACAGAAAGAGGCCATTCTGCCCATAGTGTTACTGTTAACCAGAGGCAAGCAATCCCATCAGTCCTATTTCGGTGGGAACTTTTTTTTGCACTCTTGTCATTAACTTTCCCATTTGTTCTTTTGCCTATACCCACGCTCGGAGTTAAAGTGCAATAGCCGATTAACCTCCTAGCAAGTCTTTCGAAGAAATGTATGCACTCATTAAGAATCCATGTCTTGGGGAGAACATGCAAACACCACATAGAGAGCACCCAAGGCTAACATTGAATGTAGCTCTCCGGAATTATGAGGTATAAGCACTAATTTCTGCATTGCCATGCTGCCCAGTTGCTTAAACCTGTTTGAAGCTATGGATGTGATCTCGATTATCCTGGTCATTTAAAATTCAGAATTATTTATTGATTCTGTTCAAAATCAATAAAAAAATGTTTGACTGTTCTAGCTCATCTTCAGTTCCTACCTGGGATGGAAATGGATCTGAATCTACCAATGAACTCATCCGACTTGGTGAATCAGCTTGTACATATAGCCACAGAATTAGCACAGGTAAATTTGAATATCACTGTACCTTAATTGATACATGTGACAAAAGACCTTTGAAACCTTTGAAATATTGTACCTTTGCTCAGTTTGAGGCCTGTATTATTGTGTACAGCTGTATTCCTCCTGTGTGCTTTATTTAAAAAAATAAGCAAAACACAACAGCATATGGTTCAAGACCCTGGAGGCCAGACGCCACTGCCACAAAATGATCAACGACAACAGCAACACTTTCCCCAATCCAACAGCCAGAAACAACTTCACCTGTGGTAGGGTCTGCCTGTCAAGGATGGGCCTGGTCGGCCACAGCAGGAACTACAATCATTGATGATACATTCCCCTCTCCAAACAGGACAACATCAAATCTGCACCGTCATCTCCCACAAATGGACAGATGCCAACTAACTAATTTCCACTGTTCACATTCTTGTATCCCTTTGTTATCACCTCTTCTGCAGCCAACAATGGGCTCCACCCTTCCTTGGTCATCTGTTGCTGGCCCTGTTTTGTTCTGGCCTTTTCTTACGTCCAGTCCTCCCCCCCCCCCCCACAGCTTCAGTCTGAAGGATTCTGACCTAAAACGTCACCCATCCTTTTTCTCCAGAGATGCTGCCTAACCAGCACTTTATATGTAGCTAATTTCTCTCAGTTTCAATTTTTGATATATTGAAGCCTCCAAATATTATTTTAGTGTTTTTCCAAAAAAAAAAATTTCCACTTTGAAAATAAAAATTGTGTCTCAATTCCTTTTTAAGACCTACCTGAATTTCAATGGAGTAGTGGTCAGCAATCAGGAAAAAAGTTAAAGCTGAGGACCCAAGGGCAAAATGGGATCTGCTCATTTCCTGCTAGTTCTGTTCCACATGATGCCAACCAGGAAGAAATTCAAAAATCGGCAAGTAAGTATGAACATGTTTGTTTAGAAATGGGAAAGATCCTCTGGGTAGGTTGCTTCTATCGTCATCGTTTATGTGGAACATTCTATAATTATTTATGCCCTGGAGATTTATGAAGTAGAATCCCTAGGTTACAACTAGTAAGGCTGCCTTAAGATTTTTTCCGTCTTCCAGGTAAGCCAGTTGTTTGTTTCTTATGCAGAATGAGGATGCTTGCTTTATAAAACCAGAAAGCTACAGGTGTTGGACAAACAACATTTCTGGCATGTCTGTGTCAGACAACATGTGTGGCATGAGAAGCTGTTAAATATATTGGGTCAACATCTGTCAAAACTGTGAAAAAAATTATGCTTTGATCAGTTTGTAGAAATACAGATACAAGTGGATTTGGCCTGGAAGAGAGAAGCAAGGAACTGCAGATGGTGGAATTTTGAGCATAACAGAAAATGCTGGAGTAACTCAATGGGTCAGACAGCATCTGTGGAGGGAATGGACAGACAACGTTTTGGGTCTTCAGTCTGATGAATAGTCTTGACCTGAAGCATTGTCCAATGACCATTCCCTTAGGAGATGCCATCTGCCCAATGAGTTACACCAGCACTTTGTTTCACACATGAAAGGGGTATGGGGGTAAAGGGAAACTGGGTGAAATGGCCTGGGATAATGATGTATCATACAATGCCTCTTAATTTTCTAGTTCTGTGAGACTGCATTGGTCTCTGCACAGATGCTGCTTTGTTTGCTTAGGATTTTCAGCCTTTTCTGTTTTTATTATGGGTGGAAGTGCTGAATAAACAAAACCTGTTTACCCAGTTTAAATCTAGTCAATTAAATTCAAACATTGACAATGGATTGGAAACTTTTCAATTGACCATTGTCCCAGTAACCTAAAGCACAGGCATATTGTACACGGGTTGCTTGTCTCAGTTTTGTTAATAAAATAATGTGGACATTTAGTTTTTTGCTTTCTCTGATTTTCATTTGTGTTATTATTCATTGTGCAAACGCTTATTTTTTGGGAATAGGGTCTCCGGATATCTTCCCCTTGAGAGCTCCGTCCACTGGACCAGGCACTAATGCTCTGCAACTTGGAGAACCCATCCGGCCTGCTATTCCCTTGCAATCCCCATACCACCCTGCCAAATATCCACTGCAAGGTGTAGAATTGATCAGTTCTCAGCCCAGATCCCATTTGATGGTCAATCGAGAACAGCAACTCGATACTTCGAGAAAAAGTCCAATTCTTGCAGAAGGACCAAAAGTGTATCCAGCATCTACAGGCCACAGCGTGAGTAGGCGTCACACTTTGAATATACTTTTCAAAGCAAATCATGACATTCTGATATTAATGGAGCATGCTTCAAACTTTATCTCGCTTGCATATCATGAAACATTAATATATCTGTTGTAGATATCTGACACCTGAATGTTCAGATTAGTTATGTCAATTTGTATACCTATTTGTTTCTATATGATGATAAAACTAAAAGCTTGACCCTGCAAACCCCATGGCACTGTATTTTATTTTAATCTAATACTTTCATTTGATAAAATGTTAACATTTTGAGAATGAAAGGGGAAAAGAAGCAACAGACATTGAAAGTTAACATTTTGAGTGATCCACAAACCTCTAAAGAAGCAGGGAGCTTATACAGCTTGAGCAGATGGTCTTTTTTATATGTGACCTATAAAATTGCAGGTAAAATACAAAAACAAACTACGTATTACTGTATTAGAAATCTGGCATTTAAAGCTGCAAAACATATGGTAATAAGCCAAAATATTTTTGAGGGAAGAAAGATCCATTTCTTTTCACCAGAATAAGAGCATGTTGGAGATAAATGTGCAGACAAGAAGCGGGGAATAAGAAACTGGAGAACAAGGGGAGCCAAGTCTGAGTTTGCCTAAACAAAGAGTTAAATGAAAAGTGATTGTGGTGGATGGTAATGTAAGAGGTGCCTCCCTGTTACCAGGGACAACTTTTCTTGACTAAAATTTTGAAATTATCCACTGTACTTTATCACCTTTTGCCTTGTAGTATCAAACTGTACCTCTCTACAGATTATGTCTCTTTTTCTAATTTGGGAAATTAGATTAAATAAGTAAACCTAGAAAATGACCCCTGGGCACAAAGATTAATTTATAAAAGATACATTTGTTAACTGTAATATAAATAAGATGAATTCATTGCATGGTAACTCATTGCTTGATGCCTTACAACAGACATGTGGGCATTGTATAAGCACACGGGTGTTCTAGCCTTCTAGGAACCTGTCTTCTATGATGCAGGATTTTAAATTATTGCTTGACAATTGACTCTGTTGGGTTGGGTGTTCAGGTGATCATTGGAAAATTATGCTCATTCATGGTTAACTTCTTAATTAATAATGTTTTGTTTGCTCCAGATTAAAAATAAAATACTTTAATAAAATGTTTAGTCCTTTTTCCTTTATTTTAAATTGCTCTATTCTCAAGTTACCAGAAAGAACTGACAGATGTTCTACAAGCAAGTTACTATCAAGTATACCCTTGGGTAAGAATGTTTATTATATCACATCTACAGTTTACTTATAGTCTGCACTTTGAATGTAAAGGAGTAATTCCAGTATTTGCCTCAACAGAAGATTACAAGGTATTAGGTTTCCGTTTATCTGTGTAAAACATCAGGTGATGGAAATCGGCGATAAACAAAAGGGGAAGTCTGAAGAAGGGTCTCGACCCGAAACGTCACCTATTCCTTCGCTCCGTAGATGCTGCCTCACCTGCTGAGTTTCTCCAGCATTTTTGTCTACCTTTGATTTTTCCAACATCTGCAGTTATTTCTTAAACAATAAGGGAATGTATGCATGTCTGTCATCTGAAGAGAATATCTGTGTTGGTGTTCTGGTTGTGGCCCCTTCACAGATTCTTCCAGGGACCTTAAGCTGGACAAAATGCAGATGGAACTGAAATAAAAACAAATGGGGAAATACTCAGCACTTGGGCAGCATTCTTGGAGAGTGTGGACATTGATTTTCTTTTTTCATCTGACAAAATCATCACTTTTTTTTCAGACCCTTTTTTGCTTACAAAGAATTGATTAATAATTTGTTGGGTATCTACCTTGGAGTAACTGAGCAGGTCAGGTAGCATATCTTCAGAGGGTTTAACTCCTTTTCTTTAGTATAAACCAGCATCAGCAGTTCCTTCCTATTACTTTGTTTTTGTCCCTTTTGTCCACCTCCTCACTAATGGATCAGTATGTGCCCATTTGCCTTAACTTTCCAGGAACTCTGATTCTACCATTTTTTTTGTGTTAGTGAGTTCCATATCTTTAATCCTCTATCTTTTTGTTCTAATGCCACTTCATAACATTCTGTCCAATGGAAAACATCTGTAGTTACTCAAATATTTTAACATATTTCATTCCTGATAAGCTTCTGCATCACCTCAAGGGCCCAGACACTTTATAATATACAGTGATCAGGACTTTACATAATTTCCATGACTTGCTAAAGTTTTGTACAGTTCAGCATTACTTATTTTAATTCTCCCTATTCACAAAGTCAGGTAGCCCTTGTGCTTCCTTAATTGCCGTTTCAACAAAAACTAGTTCATGAGCAGTTCCAATTGTCTCTCTTGTGGCTTCAGTTTTATGTGGAGATGTTTAATAGAGCAGGGAAAATCTGAGAGGAATTTACATGATCAGCACAGTGCTTCACGATGTTTAAAGAATGTGTATATTTTAACGAAACTAAATAAAATTGTGAAGAATTCCACACTTTACCCATTTTTCAAATACGTTTGTATTTGTTTTTGAGGAGCTATTCAACAGTGTAAGCGCAGAGCTGCCAAGTAGTACGGATTTTCCATATTTTGTACGGAAATGCGATTAGAATATGGATGTACGATTTTGTGTTGTTAAATACGGATTTTAAATACGGAGTTCAATTCAGTCTCAAGAAGGGTCTTGACCAGAAACATCACCGATTCCTTCTCTCCAGAATTGCTGCCTGTCCCGCTCCAGGTTTAAACAGAGCGCTGTCAGTTTAACGTGTGGGAATTTTAACTAAGAGCTGTCGGCGACAGAGCTATGGGTTCTAAAAATAGCGCTACCAGCTGGAGCGCTATGGGCTTTACACATAGCGCTATGGCCACAGCGCTATGGGTCACAGACTTCAGGAAAATTCTCGTATAACAATGAGTCTTTGGAATTCTTTCTCAGTGGTAGTTGAGCCTTTGATTATTTTTCAGGCCGTGGTAGAATTCTGGATAAGCCGAGTGGTGAAAGGTTACCAGTGGGATTGCATTTACATTGGGATTGGCCTTGATTTTACAAAACGGTGGGTGGGCTTCAAGGGGGAAAGAGGGAGGGGTGGATAGAGAGAGAGAGAGGGAGAGGCAGCAAAATGGCTTCTACATCATCAAAACAGCAGTATACAAAGAGATGGCAATGAATGCACTGTCAAGTAAGGTGCGTAGAAGACATGTTGATTGGTAGAAAAGTTATGCATTCTTGTACTCTTACATGGGTGTGATTGCACATTTAAAAAAAAAAAAAGCATTTTTTTCAGCAAAATGGCACCGCGTAATAAATACTGATTGCCTCAGCAAAATACTGATTTTCAAGTACTAGAATACTGAAATGCTCTGATAAAACTTGGCAGCTCTGACCGAGACTATTTATTTATTCCCTCAGTCTTCACAATGTAGTCTTCCACTTCTGTGCTTGTAGTCCCAGAAACAAACTCTCTGTCCAGGAGATAATTATGATAAATGGGTTTCCCCATCCTTGTCCTGGAGTCTGGATGTATCTGTTTTGCTGGGCAATGTACTAACTTGAATGCAACGACCAAAAAAACACACCAATGCCCCTTCTACTTCCTTGGAAGGCTTAGGAAGTTTAACATGTCCCCTACAAATCTCACCAGCTTCCACAGATGCACCATAGAAAGCATTTTATTTGGATGCATCACAGCTTGGTTTGGGTGCAACTCCATCCAAGACACAAGAAATTGAAGCAAATGGTGGACACTGTGCATGCGATCATACAAACCAACCAACGTACACCACCAGATTCGGGGGACAGTTTCTTCCCAGCTGTGATCGGGCAACAATCATCCTACCGCAACCAGAGAGCAGTGCTGAACTATCATCTACCTCTTTGGTGACCCTCGGACTATCCTTGATCGGATTTTGCAGGCTTTACCTTGTACTAAACGTTATTCTCTTATGTATCTATACACTGCAAATGGATCGATTGTAATCATGTATTGTCTTTCTGCTGAGTGGCTAATATGCAACAAAGGCTTTTCACTGTACCTCTGTACGCGTGACAAACTGAACTGAACCTATGGAAGGAGTTAGTTTAATTTGGAGATACAGCGCGGAAACAGACCCTTCGGCCCACCGGGTCCGCGCCGACCAGCGATTCCCGCACATTAACACTACACACACCAGGGACAATTTTTACATTTACACCGTCAATTAACCTACATACCTGTAGGTCTTTGGAATGTAGGAATGATGTTGAGTCTGTATTGTGTGCAATTTCACATCACTTCATAATTTGAACTCCTTTAAAGAAACCAGTTCCTATAAATGTGTTTTATTTTGTAGATCCCTTGAAGGAAGGTGTGCTGCAGGAGTTGCAAGATTCAGAGGATGTTTTGGAGAGGAATCTGGAATCTCTGAGCACTGTAGAAACTGCTGCAGTGGTTAGTATTGTATCATCTTGCCTTTAAGGGCCTTTTAACTTGTATAATGCTATTAAATGTGCTATGCGAGTTTTTAATACAATTTGATTTCCTGACTTTGGATGTTTTAACCGTTTACTTAGCTTTCATAATAGAATGGAAATAGGTTGGCTTGTACAAATCACTGATTCCAAAGTAGTTGCTTAAGAGTACCGTATTATCTGTTGAGGTCTGTGGGCTCCTGTACTATCAGTGATGTACAATGCCAGCGTGAGGAACAGCACCTTGTTTTCAGTCTGGACTCTGTGGCCTCCTGAACTCTTAATTTGGTTTAGTTTAGATGCAGCGTGGAAATGAGCCTTCGGCCCATTGGGCCTACACCGACCAGCGTTCCCTGTAGACTATCGCTATCCTGCACGCAATTCGCAATTTTTTATCGAAGCCAATTAACCTACTTTGGATTGTGGGAGGAAACCGGAGCATCCGGAGAAAACCCACGGGGAGAATGTATAAACTCTGTACAGATCGTACCTGTAGTCTGGATCGAATCCTGGTCTGACGCTGCAAGACAGCAACTCTGCCCTGATGAATTCATGGAGAAATGATGTGCATGGAGGGATATAGACCATGAGCTCTTGGATGGGGTTAGTTTAATTTGCCAAGATCACTGTTCTGTGAAATTTACAATAGTAGTTCTCTCTTTACACAACATCTTTAAGCAGCATCAAGATATGCAAGGCACGTTATTTTATACATAGACAGAAGTAGGTGTCTGCATTGTACTGCTGGGGAAAGTAGTAGTAATAGTAGCAGATATGATAGCAGTGCCTAAGAGGCATTTCGACAGGCACTTGATCTGGCATGGAGATGTATAGATAGTGTGTAGTCTGATGGGATTAATTTAATTTGGCATCATGGTCGGCACAGACATGAAGGGCTTGTCCCTGCCCTGTGCTTCTATGTAATTTCTACTGGAAAGGTGATAATGAGGAAGTGAAGACCCCCTGACCCAGCTATGTTCCCTCGATTTTTAAAGCTGGTGAATATGCAAAAGAACAATAGGCCAGCAAACAAAGTAAATGTGATTTGGAAATCTTTCTGCTTGCCCTTGCAGAATTCCAACAGTGTACAGAAACGAGTTGCATTCCAAACGGAACCGGATATCAGAGTTCTGACCATGCAGAGTAAAACCGATCAATGGGATGAGCTGTTGGAAGAAGAAGAGGGGGTGACCAACCAGTGTGAGCATTCGGCTACAAGCAACTCGTGGCGGAATGACATTGGGAATGAAGAAAGTTCCTTTTCAAGGTATATAGACATTTAGAATATGTTTGGAATATATTAGAGTGACAAAGATAAATTGCACTTTACATAATCGCTGATCTTAAAAATACTTAAAGGATTTATTGTTGTGTGGTCATACTTGTGAAATGAGGAAGCTAGGAAGCCAATTTACATACAATACCCCTCAAACGGTCATTCTTACCAAATAATCTATTTTAGCACTGTTGAAACAAGGATCTGCAGGTGCTGGTTTACAAAGCAATGACACGAGATGCTGGAATAACTCAGCGGGTCGGGTAGCATCACTGGAAAACATGGATAGTTGACGTTTCAAGTTGAGACCCTTCTTCAGGACTGCAGCCTGAGGAAGGGCCCTGACCCAAAATGTTGTCTAACCATGTTCTCCAGCATTCTGTGCCTTTGTATCTTTTTGGCACTATTGGTTGAACTTTTTCTGGCCAGGACATCCGGAGAACTAGCTTGTGCTCAAGTGTTCAATAGGGCTGGTGTTGGTGGATGACAAACTGACCAGTGAATGGATACAATCTGGTGTCCTTTCCCACCTGTTACAGTTTTATTGTGTGTTCTTTATTATTGTACTGCTGCTGACAACCCAAATTTCCACCAACCCTGGTTGTGTGGCAATAAATTATATCTATCTATCTAGAGTCTCCGGAATTATCCCATACTTGCTGTCGTCTGGCCAAACTGACTGCCTTTTCATTCTTCCACATGCATGCTAAACTCCAAGCTAACTGTCTAAAATTCAAGGACAATAGACTTGGTGTTTCCATGCTGCATCTCTAAATTAAACAAAAACAAACTGTTGCTTCCTTAATTGAACGTCTCATCTGAATCTGATAATCACACAACCCTTGCTCAATTACTCCAGGATACGCCTCGCCTGCAGCTCAAAGTATTACAACATTAACGATGTATTAGTCACTAAACCATAGTCAACGTTTAATTGTACTCCTTAACGTCAGCTCCTTTTAATCATTATTTAATTAATGCTAAGTAGGCGGTGAAGAAATGGGTGGTAGTCAGGATTATACCTGGACTTGTATCTCTGTTGCCAACTCCAGTCACGATTGTAAAACAAAGTCTGACTCCTGTTGATGGTTTTGAAGACAATGAGAGAGGATGAGTTTTAACTTCCTGTATATGTGTGTGTGTGCAGTGCACAAAGCTCTTTGTATTTGCTCACTTGTTTTGAAGGTTGCATACAAGTGGCTGGATGGAGGCTTTTGCACTAACTGGTGTTGCATTAAAACATCAAGACGCTTAGTCCTCCACATTCAATGTGGATGTGATACTGATGGTGTGTAAAATTAAAGCCATGCAAATGTTAGCCTGATTAAAACATTTTTGCCAAAAATGTCATAAGGAATAGGAGTAGAATTAGGCAATAGGTGCAGGAGTAGGCCATTCGGCCCTTCAAGCCAGCACCACCATTCAATGTGATCATGGCTGATCATCCACAATCAGTACCCCGTTCTTGCCTTCTCCCCATATCCCCTGACTCCACTATCTTCAAGAGCCCTATCTAGCTCTCTCCTGAAAGTATTCAGAGTACCGGCCTCCACCACCCTCTGAGGCAGAGAATTCCACAGACTCACAACTCTCGGTGTGAAAAAGTGTTTCCTCCTCTATTCTAAATGCCTTGCCCCTTATTCTTAAACTGTGGCCCCTGGTTCTGAACTCCCCCAACATCGGGAATGTTGGACCATTCGGCCCATCAAGTCTACTCTGCTATTCAATCATGGCTGATCTATCTCCCTCCTAACCCCATTCACCTGCCTTCTCCCCATAACCTCTGACACCCGTACTAATTAAGAATGTCAGGTGTCAAGTGGCAGTTAGATTTTTAAGGCTGCTCCTTTGTTTAAAATTAATTCTGAGCTTATATGAAAATGCTATTGCCTAGAGGTATTAAAGACAAATATATGAACATCTTTTTATCTTTTGTAGTAAAATTGAAAGTCAAAGGGTTTCAGTTCGAGATGAACCTCTTTCTCACCGAAGAGCCCAGAACATTCTTGCAGAAGAGGAACTACATGAGATGTCTGCGAAGCTGTCTCAGAAACTGCATCAACTCGATACGGTAACGTTTGTGGCAATTCCTGCAATTAGTGACTAGTCAGATTTAAAAAATGTTGGATGTTTGCTGAAGTATTGAGTCCCTTGGCAAGTTCTGGTCATTTTGAGATTGGTCATCGCTGGAATGTTCAATTGCAGGCGTTACCCAATGAAAGCTTTGCTGTGTTTATAGTTATGCTCTTTATTGCCTATGTCTGTTACTAATCTTTAGAGATTTGTTTACAAGTCATTTTTTTTTTTTAATTTAAAAAAAGAGTTGGCCAAACAATTTTATTTTTATAAGATTATTGGTTTAATAAATGGAAACATTTATTTATCTTTACAAATTGTTTCGGGGAAAGCCTTTTCAGAAAACTATTTTAGATGGTTTAGAGGCGGTTTATTAAAATGGGGCCGCAGTTACATGGAAAGACCAGGAATGATGGTGACCAGATGAGAAAAAAAAAGACAACGGTGATTAATGAGGCTGTGATAAAATAACCAGAAGAAATTTGAACAGTCAGCGTTAAGCAGAGAACACTGATATCAAGGTTGTTTTAAATTTTTTAAAAAAAGAAGAAAAGAATTGTGGTTGTGTCGATAGTGAGGAGGATTGGTCACTCATTACAAATTTCACTGCGCCTTAACTGGTACATGTGACAATAAACTGACCTTGATATTGATTAACTGGTAATTTATCAGATGGAATTCATCTTTGAAAGTGTGAGGTGATGGATTTTAGGATTTCAGGTTATGAAAATAATAACATCTGCCAAGCTTTGTCCTGATCCCCCTCTCTTCCTGGTTTCTTCCCTGAGTCCCATCTTTCTGTTTTGTCCCTTCCCTCTGGCATTGCATTTCACTCCTCTTTGATTAGTATGGGTGTCGGAGGTTATGGCAAGAAGGCAGGAGGTTAGGAGGGAAAGATAGACTTGATGGGCTGAATGGCCTAATTCTACGCTTCCTTATGACCTCGTCACTCCTATCTGATAACCTCTGTCTCAATTTCACCTCTAGCTGTTGTCACTTATGGGCCTGTCCCACTTAGGCGATTTTTCAGTGGACTGCCGGCGACTGTCAAGTTGCCGGCAGTCACCTGAAACCGGCAACTGGAACGGCAACTGCAGACACACACAGACACAAGGCGGGGGCCAGGGCAAGCAGGGGGAGTGCTGTCTGAAATTCCAAGGTGATACAGACACACACCGCGATGAACAGGAAGGTTGGCGCTGTAATTCAGATGGCTAGTACAGTAAACAGCAAGTCCTTTAAAAGAGGGAGGGGGCGAAGGAGTGGAGACAACTGTTAAGAAGCCAGACAACATACAAGAAGCCAGAGATATACAGCTGTGAAGCTCAGCGGACATTTAACATTACCAGTCGGTTATCTTTGGTTTTGAAGACCACTGCTTTTTATTTATTTATTTATTTTCCCCCCAATGAGCCAATGAAATTCACCGGTCAGCACTGGCTACAACCTACGAGAACCTAAGAGAACCTTCGACCACCTGGCGACCCACCTACGGCTCGAGAACTCTCGCTACTCTCCATGGCGGCTTCATTCTAGTCGCCGCTAATTTTTCAACATGTTGAAAATTTCTCGGCGACCATAATGAGGCCGCAACAAGTTACCAGAATGCGGGAAATCCTCACGACTATGAAGGTGACTCCCCAGCAACCACCCGCGAACATGTGGCGACTGCAAAATCTCCTGCAGTTGCCTAAAAAGTCGCCTGAGTAGGACAGGCCCATCACTCTACCCATCTGCCTATCACAACCCCCTTTGCACCTATCCACCTATCGCTTGCCAAGCTTTGCTCCTCCACGTACTATTTTCCATTTTTCACCCCACTACATTGGTCTGGAGAAGGGTCCCAGCCTGAAATTTTGCTTGTCCCATCTCTCTGCAGATGCAGCCTGACTCACTGAGACTTGTGTTATGGAAAGCTGGTGACATTGCAGCCAATTTACACACCGCTTAACAATTTGATGACCTGCTAAATGCTTTTGTGCTGTGGATAAAGGGATAAATATTGTCCTAGCTGCTCTAACATAAGCAGAAAAAGCTGACAAAATTGGCATGCAAGGCAACATTGATCGTTTCCAGTTGACCTTTTGTCAGAATTGGGAACATTTTAGAAAGCACATCAGTTTTAAGTAGCTGAGAAAGAGGAAATGTGGGCCGAGCAAAGGGAATGACTGGTAGGGTGGAGACCAGAGTAAATGGATTAGGAGGAGGAAGAGAGGAATGTAGAGAGAGAGAGATAGAGAGAGGTGGGTTTTTTAAGCCAATATGTAGAGGAACCGACTAGAGGGCAGGCCATCCTAGACTGGGCATTGTGTAATGAGGTTGGATTAGTTAGCGATCTTGTTGTGCAAGGCCCATTGGGCAACGGTCACCATTTATATGGTGGAATTCTGCATTAGGATGCTGAGTGACACTGTTAATTCAGAGACTAGGGTCCTGAACATAAAGAAAGGAGACTTTGAAGGTATGAGACAGGAATTGGCTAGAATAGACTGGCAAATTACACTTAAAGTGTTGATGGTGGAAATGCAATGGCAAAGATTTAAAGACGGCAAGGATGAACTCCCAAAATTAATCATCCCTGAGGGAGCGCAGCGTAGGTTTACAAGGTTAATTCCCGGGATGGCGGGACTGTCATATACTGAGAGAATGGAGCAGCTGGGCTTGTACACTCTGGAGTTTAGAAGGATGAGAGGGCATCTCATTGAAACATATAAGATTGTTAAGGGCTTGGACACATTAGAGGCAGGAAACGTGTTCCTGATGTTGGGGGAGTCCAGAACCAGGGGCCACAGTTTAAGAAAAAGGAGTAAGCCATTTAGAACGGAGACGAGAAACACTTTTTCTCACAGAGAGTGGCGAGTCTGTGGAATTCTCTGCCTCAGAGGGCTGTGGAGGCAGGTTCTCTGGATGCTTTCAAGAGAGAGCTAGATAGGGCTCTTAAAAATAGCGGCGTCGGGGGATATGGGGAGAAGGCAGGAATGGGGTACTGATTGGGGATGATCAGCCATGATCACAATGAATGGCGGTGCTGGCTCGAAGGGCCAAATGGCCTACTCCTGCACCTATTGTCCATTGACGAAAAAATAAAACTGTGAAGGCGGCTCAACCGTGGCTCACGAGGGAAATCAAGGATAGTATTAAATCCAAGGAAGAGGCATATAAATTGGCCAGAGGAAGCGACAAACTGGAATACTGGGAGAAATTTGGAATTCAACAGAGGAGGACCAAAGGGTTAATTAAGAGGGGGGGGGGGGAAAGAGCATGAAAGAAAGCTTGCGGGGAATATAAAAACTGACTAAAAGCTTCTTTAGATATGGAAAAAGATTAGGGAAGACAAATGTAGGTACCTTGCAATCGGAGGCAGGGGAATCTACAATGGGAAACGGGGAAATGGCAGAACAGTTAAAAGAGTACTTTGTTTGTGCCTTCCTCAGTGAAGACAGAACCAATGTCCCAGAAATACTAGGGGACTGAGGATCTAGTGGGAGGGAGGAGCTGAAGGGAATCCACATTAGTCAAGAAATGGTGTTGTGTAAACTGTTGGGACTGAACGCAGATAAATCCCCAGGGCCTGATGGTCTGCATCACAGAGTACCCTAGAAATTGTGGATGCATTGGTGATAATTTTCCAATGTTCTTTTGACTCTGGATCAGTTCCTGTGGACTGGAGGGTAGCTAGTGTAACCCCACTTTTGAAGAAAGGAGAGAGAGAGAAAACGGGGAATTATAGACCAGTTAGCCTTACATTGGTAGTGGGGAAGTTGCTCGAGTCGATTATTAAAGATGCAATAGCAGCGCATTTGAAAAGCAGTGACAGGATTGGTCAAAGTCAGCATGGATTTGAGAAGGGGAAATCATGCTTGATAAATCTTCTGGAATTTATTGAGGATGTAACAAGTAGAATAGAGAAGGGAGAGCCAGTGGATGTGGTGTATCTGGACTTTCATAAAGCCTTTGACAAGGTCCCACACAAGAGATTGGTGTGCAAAATGAGAGCACATGGTATTGGGGGTAGGGTACTGACATGGATAGAAAACTGGTTGGCAGACAAAGCAAAGAGTAGGAATTTACAAGTCCTTGTCTACAAAGCCCTCAATGGGCTTGCCTCCTCCTACATTAAAAGTCTTCTCACCCACCACTCCACCTCCAGGTCCCTCAGATCGGCCGACTTGGGGCTGCTGAATATCCCGCGGTCTAGGCATAAGCTTGGGGGCGACCGCGCCTTTGCGGTTGCAGCTCCTAGACTGTGGAACAGCATCCCCCTTCCCATCAGAACTGCCCCCTCCATCGACTCCTTTAAGTCAAGACTAAAATCTTATCTATACTCCCAAGCCTTTACTGACGTCCACTGAGCGAGGGTTATATGTATATATGTATGTAGTTTGTTTGTTTATACTATTCTTATAACAAATGTAAAGCACTTTGGCCAACGAGAGTTGTTTTTTAAATGTGCTATATAAATAAATGTGACTTGACTTGACTTGTCAGAATGGCAGGCAGTGACTCGTGGGGTGCCGCAAGGCTCTGTGCTGGGACCCCAATTATTTACAATATATATTAACGATTTAGATGAAGGAATTAAATGTAACATCTCCAAGTTTGCGGATGACACAAAGCTGGGTGGCAGTGTGAGCTGCGAGGAGGATGCTATGAGGCTGCAGAATGACTTGGATAGGTAGGTTGGGTGAGTGAGCAGATGCATGGCAGATGCAGTATAATGTGGATAAATGTGACTTTGGTGGCAAGAACAGGAAGACAGATTATTATCTGAATGGTGTCAGATTAGGAAAAATGGAGGTGCAACGAGACCTGGGTGTGCTTGCACATCAGTCACTGAAAGTAAGCATGCAGATACGGCAAGTTCAAGTTCCAGTTCAAGTGAGTTTATTGTCATGTGTCCCTGTAGAGGACAATGAAATTCTTGCTTTGCTTCAGCACGCAGAACATAGTAGGCATTTACTACAGAACAGATAAGTGTGTCCATATACCATAATATAAATATATACACACATGAATAAATAAACTGATAAAGTGCAAATAACAGAAAATGGGTTATTAATAATCAGAGTTTTGTCCGAGCCAGGTTTAATAGCCTGATGGCTATTAAATGGCAGTGAAGAAAACTAATGGCATGTTGGCCTTCATTGTGAGAGGATTTGAGTTTAGGAGCAAGGATACCTACTGCGATTGTACAAAGCCCTGGACTGCACCTGGAGTATTGTGTGCAATTTTGGTCTCCTAATTTGAGGAAGGACATTATTGTTTTTGAGGGAGTGCAGCATAGGTTCACCAGCTTAATTCCTGGGATGGTGGGACTGACATATGATGAAAGAATGGGTTGTCTGGGCTTGTATTCACTGGAATTTAGAAGGATGAGAGGGCATCTTATTGAAACGTATAAAATTCTTAAAGGATTGGACATGCTAGATGCAGGAAAAATGTTCCCGATGTTGGGGAGTGCAGAACCAGGCATCACAGTATAAGAATAAGGGGTAGGCCATTTAGGACTGAGATGAGGAAAAACTTTTTCACTGAGAATTGTGAACCTGTGGAATTCTTTGCCACAGAAGGCAGTGGAAGCCAATTCAAGAGGGAGTTAGATTTAGCTATTGGGGCTAAAGGAATCGAGGGATATGGGGGGGGGAGGGGGGGTGAGAATCAGGAACTGGGTACGGATTTTAGATGATCAGCCATGATCATATTGAATGGTGGTGCTGACTCCTAGGGCTGAATGGCCGACTCCTGAACCTATGTTTCTATGAGAGAGGGTGGTGATGGCCTGTTAATGGCACCCAATTTGTCTGGAGGGGTTGAAACATTAGCAGGTTTGTGGAGAAACAAAACTAAGCTGACAAAACTGTAATCTCGAGGTATCCTACACAGCTGCCGGAAGTCTGAAACCAAGGAGAATGATGGGCAAGATCAACAAGTCTTGAGGCAACTTTGGATGAAGGAAAAACTGCTTTAGCATTGCAGATCAATGTTTGCATCTGTCCACACATACCGTCTGACTTGCTGACTAATTCCAGTTGATTTCAGCTTTGTGATATCTGCAGTGGTTTCTTGCTTAAGGTTCATGCCAACGCTTGTTTTCAAATGAATCATAGTGAGAATTGATAATTATCTGACGCGTCTTATCTGCTTACAGATTCTGAAACGAGCCCTGAATGACAAGAGTGAAGCTCGTGATTTTAAAGAAGAGGATAAATTATCTCAGCACAGTGATAGCATCACAGAATATAGAAGAGTCCACCGTTTACCAGGTATGAAACGCACTTCATGGCTTCAGACCTGCAAAACAGCAGTTCTTAAAAATCGTCCAGGCCCATGCTGGCAGGTCTAGAGAATAGAGTGCTGAATCCAGGTTATGTGATGCTACACAAGAGATATTGCTAATCCATGTGAACTTTAACATGGATAAAATAGTCACATTATTTACATGCACACCTAATTCTTATTACATTTAATCTCTGTGCAAACTGTTTAAACCCTCAATTTACTCATGCTTATCCATCTCGTCCTTCAATATTTCCAAGTAATACATTTCATTTCCTAAAATGATATTTGAATGGTTATGGGGAGAAGGCAGGAGAATGGGCTTAAGAGGGAATGCTAGATCAGCCATGATTGAATGGCAGAGTGCACTTGATGGGCCGAATGGCCTAACCCTGTTCCTAGAACACGTGAAGCCATTCCTCCCAGAGTCCGTATCAGACTTGTATATGGCACTAGTTTTGGTATCCTCCAGCGTTAACTGCTTGTGTGTCATTCCTCTCTGACTTGTGACAAAGGGTTTCCTGAAATGGCAGCACTGTTTCCCTTCCCGCAGGTGCTGCCCGACCACCTGAGTATTTCCAGCATTTTCTGTTTTGATTTCATTCCCCTCCTTCACAGTTTTAGATTTTTCACAGATGTCTCCAAAAGGATTCTTGCTAGTTCAATTCAGCATGTTCACTTTTAAATGTAGCATATTAGTAACCATAAGCAAGGATTCAATGTTGACCTGCTGAGTTCCACCAGCACATTGTTTTGCGCAAGATTCCAGCATCTGCAGTTTCTTGTGTCCCACGTCTCCAATCTGCATTGTTTGTTCTGCAACTGCTTTAAGGCAGCTGTTATCATTGACACTCACAAAACAACAAATCCTATTTAAAAATAAAGTCATGTAAAATAATAGACCTCAGCTAACTAGCGAGGAGAGAGGAGAACGCCTGTGGTGTTTAAAAAAAATATATATATACTTTACCGTTTAATTCTGCCATTAACAAAATACTTTGTAATATTTTTAGGCAGGAATAGTTGCATAATTATAATTTTATGCATTAAGAACGGATTTGAAAATTTGATCTTCCATAAATTCAGTTCCACAGTGTAACTGGTATAGGTATGCCCTGCACTGCCACAGAAATGCTCAATATACTCTTTAATGTCACTTGTATAAAATACAGCTCCATATTTGAGACCAGCACAGACAATTCACACACAAGCAAGACACAAATGCTGGAGTAACTCAACGGGTCAGGCAGCATCTCTGGAGGAAATGAACAGGTGATGTTTAGGGTCGGAACCCTTCGGGTCTGAAGAAAGGTTTCCATCTGAAACGTCATCTATTCTTTTCCTCCAGTGATGCTGCCTGACCTGCTGAGCTACTCCAGCATTGTGTATCTATCTTCGGTATAAACCAGCATCTGCAGTTCCTGCCTTTACTGCAGGACTGAGACTAACATTAAAGCGGACCAGCATTCCCAGCCTGCTGCTGTCAAATCCAAGGCTATATTCTGACGGACCCTGTTTGAGAATTTTTAAGATGTGAGATAAGAAGCAACAGACAAATCCACTTGAGGACACAGCGTGTCAGGGAGCATTTCTTCTCATCTTCCACAACTCTATTTGAAATGGTGGAGGTAGGTTTTTTATGTGCAAAGTCTGTTCTATTGTGCTCGCTGTCTTGCACGATAGAACATTGCTGTTAGTTGGCCTTGCACAAAACCGGGGCAGACTGCCACACAGCTTTCGCATGCAATGCTTTTTTAGGCAGTGTAGTAAGGTTCTAATCGGTATGTCTTTTGTGGGTAAGGAGGAGTATGACGCCCGTACTTAGGAGTATAAAGCTATAAGTAAGTGACATTCCCTGCAAAAAAACGGCTGAAATTCATTGACAGTTGGTGGAATGATTCTTGAACTCATTGCCAACGCCCTGCTCTATGCGGAGATTCCACCTCTGACTGTGAAGATCGGGTGGAGAAGGATGAGGCCCGCTGGTCACTGCCACCGCCACCCAGAAATGCCCGCAAATACGGTTGTGCTGTGGGAACCCACCCGTGTGACCCGGGACGGCTAATCAAGACGATGCTGAAGATATTGACGGAAGACGCATGTGTAGAGACAAGAGGAGCTTGCCAGCTGCATGGAGGACCGAGATTTGTGGTGCGTCCGTCACCGTCGGGAACCAGCACCACTGCGTCACTAATGTTTTCAACGATTTAATAATTAAAAGAATAATAATACTGTACATCACTCTCTCCCAGCTCACAACCTGGTTCACTGAGGACCTCTGCTGGTAGTGACTCAGTGTTGCAATTACTGCAGGGTGGAAATACCAGGATCTGGTTTGCCAAGAGAAACACAAAGCACTGGAGTAACTCAGCGGGTCAGGTGTACTGTGCAGGGTGGTAGTTTGCAAATGGACATGGTTATCTTGGCCATTCTGAATTCCCCAGCAGAGATGGTTGGTGGAGGTGTACCAGGAGTCCTGGAATATGTTATGAATGATTAAGGAAGATTTCTACTGGATTGGAGTGTGAATTGGAGCAGATTTGCAGTGGATGGAGCAGGAGGTCCAAGCGGTCGTAACAAACTGCTGCAGCACTTGTACACAGTCGGCACTATAGCCTGGTGCACAATGCTGAAGGAACAACACTGAGCAATACAGCATAGGAACAGGCCCTTTGGTCTACGGTGTCAGTGCTGAACATGATGTCAAGACCAAATCTTATCTGCATGCACATAATCCATATCATTACATTCCCTGCCTATCCATGTGTCTATCTCAAAGTCTCTTAAATGCTGCTCTAATATCTGCTGCCGTCACCACACCTGGCAAAGCAGTCCAGACACCCACCACCCTCTGTTTTAACTTTGTCCCCTTCACCTTCAAGCTATGGCAGTATTTGATATTTCCATCCTGTGGCGAAAAAATTGACTATTCACCTTATCAATGCCTCGCATAATTTTATGTGCTTCTATCAGGACTCCCTCAACCTCTGATGTTCCATAAAAAGAAAAACAAGCCAAGTTTTGTCTAACCCCTCTAATTTATGCTCCCTAATCCAGGCATCATTCTAGTAAACCTCCTCTGCAATCTCTTGAGTGTCCACATCCATCGTCTAGCGGGGCGACCGGAATTGCATGCAATTCTCCAAATATCGTGTTTAAGGTTGTTGATATAGTGCAGCCGATCAGGATGTCTCCTGGAAAAATTCAGCACTTTGAGCTGCATTCATCATTCCTTACCTTACAGTGTAGATGATGGCAGGCCATTGGGGATTTGAGATCTACTGCAAAAACAGCATCTGACCTATTTTTTTGCAGCTTTGGTATTTGTGTGGCTGAGTTAAGATTCTAGTCTGTGGTGATCCTAAAAGTGTGGATGAAAGGCTCTGCATTGGGAATCCCATTGCATGTTATAAAGTGGCGGTTAGACTCTCTTGATGTGGGTAGACCTAGCCTGGCACCGAAAGAAGCCGAACAAGAAACTGAAGGGATATAGGTTTTGTCACTTGTCAGGCCATACCTGCACATTATCAACAAACAGCCCCATCTCCTGCCCTTTTATGATGGGAAGAAAATAATTGAGGAAACAGCCAAAGATGGTTGGGCCGGGCCTGTTCCACTTACACAATTTTTTTGGGCAACTTGCCGGCATCAACCATAGTTGCGGCAGGTCGCTGAAAATTTTCAAAATGTTGAAAATCCAGCAGCTGCCAGAAAAGGGTACCACTCTTTGAGCGACTACTCACGGCCATACAGGCGTCACCCTGCGAACTCTAGGATGAACTGTGCTGAGATGATTGACCTGTGACATCCAGTGAACACCCCAACTGAAGACATGCATCCTAGAGCTAGGCGTACACCCAGCAAACTCATTCGGTACCGTCATTTACCTGACAACGTCAGGTGTTCTGTTCACAAGGAATGACAAATGAGTGAAGAATAAGGCAGATGGGAGAACTCTGGGTGACAGACGAAATTGAGGCTCTGGTCAGGAAAAAAGAGATAAAGGTCCATTATAGGCAAGTGGAATAAAATGTGGCTACTGAGGCTAGTGGTGTGCCACTGGGATCGGTGCTGGGCGTATTGCTATTTGTCACCTGTCTGATGATTCAGATGAGAATAAGGCATGATTAATAAGTTTGCAGATAGGATAGGGAGGATTTGGAGTGATTTGCATTCAGAATGGGCAAATTGGACTAGCTTAGATGAAGCATTTAAGTTAGTATATAGGTGCTGTTTCTGTGCTGCATGGGTCCAAATCCATTCCAGCTGATTATTGCCCAGTCATTCCTCTCTATTGGCAGCACAAGGGAAGGTGCTATCAAGTGGCACTTAACAGTAACCTGCTCACTGATATCAATCTGAAGAAGGGTCTCTACCTGAAACGTCATCTATTCCTTCTCTCCAGAGATGCTGCCTGCCCTGCTGAGTTACTCCAGCAGTTTGTGTCTACCTTCGATTTAAACTAGTATCTGCAGTTCTTTCCTACACTGATATCAAGTTGGGTTTTGTCAGGGCCAAAGATAGACACAAATGCTGGAGTAACTCAATGGGTCAGGCAACATCTCTGGAGAAAAAGGATGGGTGATGTTTCGGATCGAGACCTGGTCCCAACCCAAAACATCACCTATCCATGTTCTCCAGAGATGCTGCCTAGCCTGCTGAGTTACTCCAGCACTTTGTCTATCTTTGATATAAACCAGCATCTGTAGTTCTTTATTTCTACATTTTGTCAGGACCAGGCTCACTCCAGAGCTCCTCGATGCCTCACTTAGACCAGTGGTGCCTTGATGTCAACAGCTATCAGCCCCTTCACCTCTGGAACTCAAGAGCTGTGGTGTCTTTCCCTCTAGACATTGCAGCTCTTGTGTTCCAGACATCAAGGCATCACCTGTCCAAGTGAGGCATCGAGGAGCTCTGGTAATACTGAAAGCAATAGACCTGGAAGGGAAATGGTCGGAACCATTATGGGCACCAAGGAAAGTGGTTGGAGTTATCCACCCTCATTCAGGGTGATGTCTTGGGCCTGGTCTCGATCTCCTCTTCACAAGATGAGATGTATGTCCATTGCGTAAACTTCTATTCTAGTTGCAATTATTCAGCAAAAAGGATAAAGTCTAATTAATTCTGTCTCATTTATAAATATTTGGAACTGGAGGGTAAACGCAGCTGTCTGGGACCAAAATAAACTTCCATTAGCAATTAAGTCATTTAAAACCAGCAATTTAGGAAATGCAAATAGATGAGTGGATTTTCAGGCCAGTAGAAATGATTCTCTATTTTCAGCATAGATCTTTAAGTGTTGGTATCGGTTGTGAATTATCAATTTGGAACCTAGCAATTTCTGAATGAAAGCAATTAATAACATAATAATCATTCAAACTACTTGTGTCTGAAAATATGAAATCGACGTAATTAATCTTTTTGTGTTTTCCCCAAATATAAAGCAACGCCACTGCTCAGGAAGACTGGCCGAGCCAGAGCTCGCTCTCTTTCTCCTTCTCCACCTCGACAAACTCTACGAGCTGAATTTGAAGATGCTCTCAACAAAGATTCAAAGGGCGAAATGAGGAAAATCCGCAGAGATCTACAGCAGGAAATGGACCTACAAAGGGTGAAAGCCAAGGCAAGTTGGCAATAGCCCCAAAATCTGGCAAATGCTTCAAGCACAGCTTGTGGCACCCCAAAAACAAACCACATTACACAACGTGTTACTTTCATAAGACATAGCTTTGAAAAAATATTGTGTTGTATTACACAAATGCTGCAGAGCTAGTCCAGTTGTAAATTGTATTTCACATGCATGCAATAGAATTTGAACAATTTACATTTGCATTGTTTCTTTACCTTTGACCATAGTAAAGCTGCAATAATCCAGCATGCTTTGATGCCATTGCATTCTCCCAATTTGGCTAGCCCTTGCTGTTTCCTCCCCTTCCTTAACCCTCTAGCTGTCTCCTCCCACCCTCCCATCCGCCCGCCCTCGGGGCTCCTCCTCCTCCTCCCCTTTTCCTTCTTTCTTTTCCCCACCCCCCATCAGTCTGAAGAAGGGTTTCGGCCCGAAACGTCGCCTATTTCCTTCGCTCCATAGATGCTGCTGCACCCGCTGAGTTTCCCCAGCAATTTTGTGTACCTTCGATATTCCAGCATCTGCAGTTCCCTTTTGAATGCTTTGATGCTGGACTGGCAAATGGTGCTGGACTGGCAAATGTTCCAACTGGAGACAGAAGGGACTGCAGGTGCTGGTTTAAAAATCAAGACAAGGTGCTGGAGTGACTCAACGGGTGAGGCAGCATCTCTGGTGAACATGGATGGGTGACATTTGGGTCAGGACTCTTCCCAGTCTGAAATGTTACCTGTCATTGACAAGAATGATTCCGGGAATGAATAGTTTATGATGAGCGTTTGATAGCACTGGGCCTGTACTCGCTGGAGTTTAAAAGAATGAGGAGGGACCTCATTCAAATATATAGAATAGTGAAAGGTTTGGATAGAGTGGATATGGAGAGGATGTTTCCACTAGTGGGAGTCTAGGACAAGTGGTCACAGCCTCAGAATTAAAGGATGTTATTTTAGGAAGGAGATGAGGAGGAATTTATTTAGTCAGTGGGTGATGAATCTGTGGAAATCTTTGGCAGAGATAGATTTAAGGCAGAGATAGATAGATTCTTGATTAGTTCAGGTGTCGGAGGTTATGGGGAGAAGGCAGGGGAATGGGGTTAGGAGGGAGATAGAGCCATGATTGTATGGAGGAGTCTTGATGGGCCAAATGGCCTAATTCTACTCGTATCTCTTATGATCCGTTTTCTTCTGAGATGCTACCTGACCTGAGTTACTCCAGTTATTTTCCAAACTGTTTGTTGTAATAATCCTATTAATATACCAGTATTTTCAATTTGTGTTTAAAAAAAAAAAAAAAAATTAAGTAGTATGAACCGTCTGAATAAGGGTCTCGACCCGAAACGTCACCTATTCCTTCGCTCCATAGATGCTGCCTCACCTGCTGAGTTTCTCCAGCTTTTTTATCTAGAAACATAGAAATTAGGTGCAGGAGTAGGCCATTCGGCCCTTCGAGCCTGCACCGCCATTCAATATGATCATGGCTGATCATCCAACTCAGTATCCCGTACCTGCCTTCTCTCCATACCCTCTGATCCCCTTAGCCACAAGGGCCACATCTAACTCCCTCTTAAATATAGCCAATGAACTGGCCTCGACTACCCTCTGTGGCAGGGAGTTCCAGAGATTCACCACTCTCTGTGTGAAAAAAGTTCTTCTCATCTCGGTTTTAAAGGATTTCCCCCTTATCCTTAAGCTGTGACCCCTTGTCCTGGACTTCCCCAACATCGGGAGCAATCTTCCTGCATCTAGCCTGTCCAACCCCTTAAGAATTTTGTAAGTTTCTATAAGATCCCCTCTCAATCTCCTAAATTCTAGAGAGTATAAACCAAGTCTATCCAGTCTTTCTTCATAAGACAGTCCTGACATCCCAGGAATCAGTCTGGTGAACCTTCTCTGCACTCCCTCTATGGCAATAATGTCCTTCCTCAGATTTGGAGACCAAAACTGTACGCAATACTCCAGGTGTGGTCTCACCAAGACCCTGTACAACTGCAGTAGAACCTCCCTGCTCCTATACTCAAACCCTTTTGCTATGAAAGCTAACATACCATTCGCTTTCTTCACTGCCTGCTGCACCTGCATGCCCACTTTCAATGACTGGTGTACCATGACACCCAGGTCTCGCTGCATCTCCCCTTTTCCTAGTCTACCTTTGATTTTTCCAGCATCTGCAGTTCCTTCTTAAACAAGTGGTATTCTAATTACCCAGTGAATTTAAAGGGAGTATGGGAATTGGGGTCCCGGCTACTTGGAAGGAAGCATGGGAACTGGAACCCTGGTGAGGCAAAAAGGAACCTGAAGACCAGCTGCCAAAACTGACGCGGATTCCAGATTATTGTTAATACTCTAAACATACATATTGTCATTGGGCATATTGAACACATCATTCGGTTCCACAGTGTAGTGACTTACTCCAGGTAAGTCCCGGGATGGTGGGACTGTCATATGCTGAGAGAATGGAGCAGCTGGGCTTGTACACTCGGAGTTTAGAAGGATGAGAGGCAATCTCATTGAAACATATAAGATTGTTAAGGGCTTGGACACGCTAGAGGCAGGAAACGTGTTCCTGATGTTGGGGGAGTTCAGAACCAGGGGCCACAGTTTAAGAATAAGGAGTAAGCCATTTAGAATGGAGGCGAGGAAACACTTTGTCTCACAGAGAGCGGTGAGTCTGTGGTATTATCTGCTTCAGAGGGCGGTGGAGGTGGGTTCTCTGGATGCTTTCAAGAGAGAGCTAGATAGGGCTCTTAAAAATAGCGGAGTCAGGGGATATGGGGAGAAGGCAGGAACGGGGTACAGATTGGGGATGATCAGCCATGATCACATTGAATGGCGGTGCTGGCTCGAATAAAATACTCTTATTAAATATTAAGATGCAAAACGCCTCGGTGTTAAAGTCCAGAGTTTAAATTTATTTTTTTAATTGGGGTTCTGTGGAAGTGTTCTCTTGACATTTGTTTCCTGCTTTATGCCATTTATACCATTTTTGGAGGGTTTTCTTGAAGCCTTAAAAGTTAGGCAACAGCGTTTAAATTCCAGTTTTGGGTTTTCTTTCTGTTCTCAGGTCTTCTGGGTGAAATGAATAATGTATTAAAAACTGAGAGGGATACAGATTCCAGTTGAGTCCATTAGACTGTAAATACTGTATGTTTGGGTTGTTCACAACAGGCAGCTGAAGAATATTCAATGTCAAAGCTTGTGCTTGGGACATTCGTGGGCGGGGAAAGCAAGAGTATGTTGCCGTGGAAACAGTGAATCATCTGACCGCAACTTCCTCAATGTTATTTTCTGTTGTGCCTTCAGCCAGCGTAACCTTGATAAGGTGGGCTGATAGAATCATGTCAGATAGCATATTGCATCTAGTGCAGATCACAAAACTTGCAATATTAAGGAAAAATGTACATTTGAGATTTAGTTACTTTGCAACGGTTTTGAATAGGGCTGATGCCAAATCTCTAACCTCTTGTTGTGGATGGTGCAAAGAATACTTTTTAAAAATTGAAATAGAATGAGGCAGTTTGGAACATCAAATATTGCATAATAAATGCAACCTTGTCGGTCTCTATTCCCTGCACCGTTTGTTTATGTTTAGGACGGAGATGCAATACGCTATGCCCACACTGACCATCGATCACCCGTTCACAATAGTTCCATGTTATCCCACTTTCTAAAGCACTCCCTACACACTGACAGCTATTTTGTAGCAGTCAATTAACATACAACCCTGCACGCCATTGGGATGGGGGAGGAAACTGAAGCACCCGGAGCCGAGGAAACACACACGGTCATGGGGAGAACGTTCAAACTCCACACAGACAGCACCCGAGACCCTGGCTCCACCAGCTGTGACACAATGCCATCAGTGTTGCAGAGGAAGTCTGGGATGTGGAGGGGCCAGATTAACTGTGCCAGCAGAGGAAGGCCTGCTGTCGCACTCGTCTGTGTAACCCAGGGGAATGTCTGTTTGGAGCAATGATCATACACTGTCCTGGTAGGACACACTCTTCTAGTGCTTGGTGCCCAGTGCATTGAACCACTCATGGTGCATATTCGGTGCCCTCGGGCTTTTACTTTTGTTGTTGAGTCTTTAATTCTGTGTGTTTTGATTTGATAAAGGCCTGGGTACATGAAATATGGATTGGATGATAGTTTATTCTTGATGGTGCTTTCTCATTTGGTGACCTTCCTCTAAATCTAATTATCCAATCTCGTATAAACCAGCAACTTGGCAAACAATTACCCAGATTTGGGGCAGCAGTTTGCGGATCTGCAGCATAAAACCGAAGTCATAGATGCGTTCCTCGAGTTACTTGGATCACGGCCTTGAAGCATCCTTTTTCGTTATAGTTATGGCCAATAGTCCACTAATATGTATAACACAATCTTATCTCTAATGAAATTACTTGCTTCATTCAGTGTGCTTTTTAGAACATAATTGAACAAACGTGGTGAAATCTCCCATTCCATTTGAAGATGTTTCTGTTTAAGGACACTTTAATGAGCTGTATACTTCCCATTCCACCAAGAAATGAATTTCCCTTCAGGGAGGTTGCCAATATTAACAGTGATTAGCAATTTGGCTGTGTAGTGAATTGTTCTTTAAGTGACTTTCTCCACAAATCTTCAGAGACATTTTCTTTACGCTTTAGGCAGTGAGTGAGTGTTACAAAGACGAACTGGAACATTACAAGAAAAAAGAGAAAGCTAAAATTGGAAAAGAAGTAACAAAAGTGAAGAAAACAGTAAGTCATCAAATGAGTTCAATTGATTTTCTAACTTCACATGTTCTGTTTGGGCAATAAGCCAGAAAGTTATAACCATTTAGCTGAAGATTATCTTGTTTTGTAGAAATGAATGACTCCATGCTTTTGACTTGCAATCGAGTTTTTTTTATTCCTGTTCAAAATATGCTAACTCATGCCATGTTCCAATGGGTAAATAAAACAAGCAGACTATTCCTGTCGGGTGCTTGACATCTGTTCTACATCTGTTATGAAGGAGCAAGAGTATAAAGAAAACATCTTCAAAGAGACTCCAAGAACTCCGCAGCCAGCAAAAGTTTATTCTGCAAAAACCACACCACGAAAGCCAAAGCCGGGCCAGTGGACGCCAACAGGAGTGGCAAGGCCAAAGAAAGCAATGCAGAGTAAGAATTCAAAGAAATCGCTTGAGTTTTGCTGAATGGAAAGTTGTGATTTTTGAGAGAAACGTGTTAACTTGTGGAACCACCAAAGATAATTGTACAGCATTGCAGTGGAGCCAAAGTACACCGGATCAAGCAGCCCTCCCCCACCCACCCACTCTCCCCACCATTGAACTTTACCCTGGTATGTGCCACTGTTGTTTTAATCTCAGTTTCATTGAGTTCAGAGAAAAGCTGGTCTGGGTAGAACAGCCATCAACAAGTTTCTTTGGCATAAAACAGCCTACCCAGCTGTTGGTGAAAGTAAGGGAGGACAGATGAGCAGACACTAGGCCGGTGCCTTGGGAAATGATCAAAGATGAGGCCAGGTTTTGAACTTGCACAATGATGACACAAGTGGGAAGGATGCTGGAACCGAATCAAGCCCTTGTTCCCATTCAATGGCCAATCCAGATCGAATCTGGATCCGAATCCCAGAAGGAGCGGCACTAGACACGGCTGCTGATGATCAGAGGGAGAATTGTGGGATGGAAGGTGAGGACTGGCAAGTGGGACCCGAGATGGGACAAAGGAGATCTAGATAGGTTGAGCTACAAACATTGGGGCATCTCTGAGACTTGGAACACGGGAGAGGTGAATTGGATAATTGGCTTCCTATTTGATCTGGCTTGGCCACTGAATGGGGAAATAGTTCATTAAATGGCCGCATTCCCCATTCTAGCTCTCGATCTAGTGGTTCTGCTGCTGACAGCAGGGTGCTTGTTGGCCATAGAGTGACGTAGTGAGATGTTGCTTGTTCTTCCTCGCTACCCGCTCTCCATTCAAGTGTATGAACTCCTGCCTCTTGTCTGGGGAAATCTGGTACTCGACCGGTGGACAGTGTCTCCTGTGTCAATTGTGTGGTGTCTCAGCATGTTCCCATACTGCTGCTGGACCTCACAGGGAATCCAGGGGGCATGCAACAGTCAGGAGGGTTAAGACTCCTGCTTTTACATTGTCCTTTTATGCTGGGAAATACCAACAGTTCTGCCCAGGCTCATTGTGTTTTTTAAACCAGTATGTCTAGTGTAATTTCTACAACTGGCTACTAAATTGTCAATAGTCAAATACTGATTTTATTTAACCTTGCTCTCCACCCCATTAAAACTACAGTGAAAGTATCAGATGAAATTTGGTGACGACACACATCTGCTAAAATTGGCTAATTACATTTGGAAAAGCATAAACGCCACCACACAGCTGTTGAACCTTTGTCTACAGGTAACAAAGGAATGAACTTTTCCAAACTTCCTTGACAAAGAATCAATTTGCGCAACAGTCACCTCCTCACCAGCCTCAATGTTAACTCCATCTCATGCAATGCTTGCTCCCATCCCCACATTCTCTGATTCGGTGACCACTTAACATTGCTTCAGCCCTGCAGATTTTGTGGTCATTTTTATTTGTTAACAAGAGAATTGATAAGAAGCTATCTGGATTTACTCTGTCAATGACCAAGCTTTCTACCAATACTTTCTTTAAACTTGCTTTTTTCTTTTTCCTACTCTCTGCCTGAAACCAATACTTGCCTCTCTCTCTCCCAACCCAACATCAGAAACACAAATGTTGTCATTGAAATCTGATGGGGAAAATTGTAGGCATGTTCAGAATCAAACCTGGGTGCATTAAACCAAAACGTGAGCTGAAACTCAAAGGCACATTTGCAGCAGAGAAGCAAGCCATTCAGCTGGTTGAATTGATGCTGCCTCATGTGAACTTTGCAGTGGCTCGTCCTCAGAAATGTTCAGTTGCAGCCTGTGCTCTCATTTCATGATTCTAATTCATCATTGTCTCTTCATTCTCCATGGCACTCTAATTTCTATTCTCCGAATAGTTCTAATTGGAAAAACATTTGGTGTGGCTGCTTCGACTGTTGTTTTCAGCCAGAGCACAGCTGATTACTTTTTTCCCTCGTGGTATTGAGGTGGGAATCGAGTAAAATCACACTGGCTTAAAGTTCTGTCATGCAGCACCATGTTTGTGTAAATAGCTGACTAGCTATTTAAAAGCACTCGGGATGGTTGGGATGTCCTATGAAGTCTGGGCTCTTCCTTCTGCAATTCAAGTGCCCTGACGCAAGCATTGACAGCCGTGCCACCCAACACGAGCTCCCATCCTAGACCTGTGGCAAGCAGTTGGTGTGGGCAGCTCCTCAAGAAACAGGTCTTCAGGGCACAGGGCCAGCTTTGGGACACTCCAAGCTCATGGAATCCATCAGTGGCAAATCCTTGCTCCTGATGGGTGGTCCTCGGAATGCCTCTTCCTTGTGTTCTTCCACAATCGGGTTGTGATTCTCCACCCCCACCGCACCAGCTAAATGGCTGAATCTTGGGACAACCCAGTGCTCCAATCCTTTTCACTTTCTGCAGATCAGACCTACAATGTGCATATTCCTCTTCCTCAGCACTCCAAAAGCCCTCTCGCCCTGCGATTGTACGGCCCACTTGAAGGTGCACGATGTCTTGAGCGTTGTGTGTTAGCTCGTTTTATAGCACGTCCTTTAGAAAAGGTCATTGGTCTACCATATGTTGATGGTTGACATGCCTTTTGAGTGTCCTTGGTCTCCAGCTCTCTACCATTCACTGTCTATGTGAATGAGAGATTGAGGGTGTTTGGGTCTTTGTTTCTGTGTATTCATTGAACAGAACTGTCTAGAAACAGGCTGCTCAGCCCATAGTGTCTGGTCTGTGCCGAACATGGTGCCACTACACACTAATCTCAAGATAGACGCAAAATTCTGGAGTAACTCAGCGGGACTGGCACCATCTCTGGAGAGGAGGAATCGGTGACGTTTCGGTTCGAGACCCTTCTCGGGTCTGAAACATCACCCATTCTTTCTCTCCAGAGATGCAGCCTGCCCCGCTGAGTTACTCCAGGATTTTGTGTCTTTGGTTTAAACCAGCATCTGCAGTTCCTTCCTCCACACGAATCTGATCTGCCTACACGTGATCTATCGGAATCGGAATAAAGTTATTGGCCAAGTATGTATACATGCAAGGAATTTGACGGTGCTTTGCTCGCACATGGTAAAAACATGATATACAGCAGTTATTACCTCTGTCCCGCATTCCTTTGAAGGATAAGCAACATTATTGTTGGCTAATTTCCCACGACAGAATGTAATTATTCAAGATCTTGGCCTGATTTTGCAGTGGTGTTTTAATCATGTGCTTCTCACTGCCCTCTGGTGGTGGACTATCATAAATCACTCTGTTTGCTGACACCTGTTGGCTTTCTTTGGATGAACAAATGTTCATCTGCTGCTCTGTCTGTCTTTAAGGTGTGCTGTCCATATCTAATATACACAAGAACTATCACGGATTTAACAACAAAAATTCCTTAGAGCAATTTAAGTTTGATCTCTACAAAAGGCCATCTAAATGTTTTGTCCGTTGCAGTGAAGATCCACGATAACGACCTCCTTCCTTTACTACTGGAAGAGTTCCCCTATCTGTCCGTGTCTCCGCACACAATGAACAAAATGTGGAAGCAGCAGTTCAAGCAGGTGGAACAGCTGACCAAGTCCAGCTCTGAACAAGACCGGAACCAAGCCAAGCTGCAGTCCGCTGTGAGTTGCATTGCCTACCTCGTATACACAGTCCTTACAGGACAGTCTTCACATGTGGTGTTTTCAAATATCATGTTTGAGTTTCCAGACTAAGTGACCCTTTCTAACACCTCCTGCTTCCACTTTGTCAGATTGAAGATGCCCAGAGGAAGCATGACCTGCTGATGGACATCATTAAAAAGGAACAGGATCACAACCACAGGCTGGTGAGGCTCACAGATCCATTTTAATTACATAGCACCTCGAACAAACCAGAAATGTACCATCTAATAATTTTTGATTAACCACCAATATAGTACAAGTAGATCCGCCATGAAGGCACTTGTCAACCGGGTTATAAAAACAATTGTGTCAATGGGGAAAAGAAGGATTCGAGGTGAGGCTTTCAGACTCTCAA
Organism: Amblyraja radiata; assembly: GCF_010909765.2. NCBI lineage: Eukaryota > Metazoa > Chordata > Chondrichthyes > Rajiformes > Rajidae > Amblyraja > Amblyraja radiata. The sequence continues at coordinate 9,313,392 of NC_045981.1, read as the reverse complement.
TAACAATGGTCTTATTCCCATAGGAATTTCAAAAATAAAGCTATTTTTAATACAGGGTAGCTATAAATATTTGTTACTGCAAACTAAAAATACTGACAGAATTGTTACATAGCTTAATAGAACATCCTGGGCCAAGCTAATTCCCCGTGACTTCCATCGTCTGTTGAATGTGAGTTTGCAGCGGTGTGTCATCCCTCTGTCCTCTCGGATAGATATTCAAACATCCCGTGGCATCATTTTCCTGGCATTAAGATTTCCTGAAATAGTGTGACTTAAAACCAGTCATTTGTCACTAAAACATGTTGTGGCACCTTGCCATATGCATATTGATTATCCCATTCCCAGCAACAGAGAAGCTCAACCTTTCAAAGGCTTTGGGACATTTGAAGATGTGACAGGTGCTAAAGACTACAGTACTTACTCAACTCATTTTCTGTGTGTTCAGCAGCTTCTCCATTAATGTCTCCTCCATTGTCACTGGTCATATGCTGTTGACAACCATTACAAGATATTCGTCCCGTACCAACTACTTTTCTGGTTCACTTTCAGAAAGAGTTTAAGGAACGCATCCGGCAGCAGAAGTTGGCCCAGAATAAGATGAAGGAACAAAGACAGCAAGTTGCTCGTGCCAAGAAGTACTACAATGACTACCATGTTCAACTCCGTGCCAAAATGATGAGGGCGAGGACTCGTGAAGAAAGGGTGAGATGTGGGCATTTGTGCTGCACTTGTACCCATACCAAAGGGCACCTGCATCGTTCACTTATTAACCTTTCATTTGGGTAACAACTGCTTAACTGAGTGAAGCAGATTATTTTGCAGTAACTTTGTGTATCAATGGAAAGCAGACTTCGATGATGGCCTTTAACAAAGTTGATCTCCTTGGTCTAGGTTTGTGCAGGTGCTTTAATCGTGCCAGTCCATTGCAACAACAATTTCAACAAATCCACAACGCAAATTTTCTTATGCCTTTTCTGTAATATTTGCTAACCCTCTACAGAAGTTGGGGAATTTTCTAACCATCTTTTGCGCCCTCTGCTGTTAAGCCTCAGTGATGTTTCAGAGGTCACCTAAAATGTGGATCCTTCCATAAATGGTTGATACCTGACATCCCCACCTAAACCTGCTAGTATTCTGACATCCTTCTGCATGAATGCTAGTTGCTTAAATTGTGATGGGGGCTTTCAAACTACCCTTTGAAAGTTCCATTTCCACAGCTTCTCACTCCGACTATAAATTTCATGCAGAGCTGAACTTTGCTCATTATTACTTTTTTTAAATTCTATAATTTCCCTGTATATATTTGATCTGCTTGCAGTGGTTTGAGGTATTTTGGCTATTCCGAGCAGCATGACACAGTGCAGGGCCTAAGTGAAATGTAATCCAGACTTATGAGAAGGAAGAATAGTAGCAAACACTACTGACTGTCCTTTTGTGATTCTTTCTTGTTACAGCTATCCTGTAAAAGGATTGTTAAACTGAGTATTTGCACCTTGGTTCCCCAACATCAATGCTGGGAACATTCATAGCCAGTACCTATACTTGAACAAAAAAATGTGTAAAAATCCAAGTCAGTCAGTATGAATTTCTAGGCACAAAAAGCTGGAGTAACTCAGCGGGACAGGCAGCATCTCTAGAGAGAAGGAATGGATGACGTTTCAGATCGACACCCTTCTTCAGACCCGAAATGTCACCCGTTCCTTCTCTCCAGAGATCCTATCTGTCCTGCTGAGTTACTCCAGCACTTTATGTGTATCTTTGGTTTAAATCAGCATCTGCAGTTCCTTCCTTTAGCATGTAACGTTTAAATATTGAGGAATCATCAATCAGGATTGATGGGACTTGTACATTTGATGCTGGGCTACATGTTTGATAATATCTGGATCCATGACGCAATGGTAAAATTGGCCAGTGACAATGAGTTAATAGACAATAGGTGCAGGAGTAGGCCATTCGACCCTTCGACCATTCACTGTGATCACTGTGATCATCCCCCATCAGTATCCCGTTCCTGCCTTCTCCCCATAATGTTGGAGCCATGATCAGGATTACAACTTACAAATTAGCGATGGTGATGGTGAAAGCTATAGACTGCAGGACAATGTTAGACACTATTATTGAAGCTGTTTGGTGGGGTATCAAGAAAGGTTATCATTTTTTTTTTAGGCATTTATTTAATATGGGCCTATTTGCTTCCACTCCAGTCCTTGTGAGCTCTGAGATGAGAGGCTGAAATGCAAGCTGTAGAACCTTCCACATTCCGGGCCAGTGCGTATTTGTGAGGTGGAACACTCTGTCTGCTGGGTAGGCTGAGCTTCTCAATGAATGGACTATATTTCCTGAATGGGGATGTTGCGTTTTGTTTTGAAAAGGAGTTTGACCACATCCTTGAATCTTTTCCCTGTCCCATGAGAGTAGTAAGTGTGTATGTCTGGGGAGTCTGGTTAGGACATGCAAACACTGACCTGCGTGTGGAAATGCTGGGTCCGGTGGAGTGGGAGAGGTCACTGACACTGGCTCCTTTTATTCCTCTCCACACATGGGAGAATTTTTCAGAGCTGCTCAGGCAAAGAGTCAACATGGTTTTGTCGACGGGAGATCATTTGACCAATTTATTGAAGTTTTTTTTGAAGAACTAAAGTGTTGTGGGTGAAACAGAAGGGGGACAAAATGTACTATCATTAAATTTCCAGAGTACATCTGTTAGGATGCACATCTGGAATTATTGTATTAAAAAAAAAATTGCTGTAGATTGTAATGTATTAGTGAATAGAGTGACTTCTAAGAGTAAGCATAAGGGGTCATTTTCTTGTTAGTGTGATGTAGCAAGTGGTGTGGTGTTGGGATCAGTTATTCACAATTGATTTGAACTTATTCGCTCAGTAACCCAGGTTCAATCCAGGCCTTTGGTATTGTCTGTGCAGAATTTATTAATTCTTTGACAGCATGTGCTTACTTCAGTTACTGCCACAGATGTGTTCGTTTAGCTAGCCTCTATAAATTTTCCATTAGTGTTTATGGATAGTGGAATGTGAGAAATTGTCTTAAGGAAAATGAGTGAATTAATCAGTTATAGATATGATTATCTCAAATGGTTTTGAGACTAGCCTCCAACAGTACAGTTGTAACACCAGTGAGAACTATTTTCATAACACCTCGGCAATCATTATTTATAGTATAGATACTTACTGCACGTTTGTTTACTGTCGTGACTAATCTAACATGTACATTATTTACCCAATGCTAAAGATTTTCAAAAACTTGTTTGAGGGTGGTTTGGACATTCAGAAGCAGAGATTGCGTGAATTGAAGGCTTACGCTAAAGAGAAACGGCAAGAACACAAGATACGGCAAAAGGAAGAGTTACAGTCAATGGAGAATTATTATCGAGATCAGGTATTTGAAAACCATTGTAATCTGAAACTGCTATGTGTAAAAGTTGACCATCAAGAATAACTTTAATTTACATTGAGCCTTTGAACTTCCCAAAGTCCTTCATAGCCAACCAAGTACTTTGTGTAGCCTGTTACAGCCCTAGGTCCTGTTCTAGTTTTTGTCACTAATTGCAGGTAGATTTTGAGTATCATATGAAACCTTAGTCATGAAGTCAGTATAACAGCATATCTTGACAAAAGCAGAATTAAGTTTTATGTGATAAAAATCATTGTATTGCATTGCAATTAACATCACAATTTGAAAATTCACTTATTTAACGGAGATCTATTTTTCAATCTAGTTTTTAATGTTGGCGGAGACTCTGGCACAAGAGCAGCAGAAAGTTCACATGCAAGAGACGGCACAAAATAAGGTACTGTCATTTCATGGCACAGGATTTGGATATCTGTCTTTTGTTGGCTTTCAGCAAAACAATCCCATCAGTCCTCTGCAGAGAGGATAGCAAAAATCATGTCACTGTTTGAGAAAGGAGGGGGCGATCTGAGTCATTAGTAAACAATGGAATATTAAAAAGGATGTGATCAAAACATTCAGACCATGATTGAGTAGAGGCAATTGATTTAAGAAAAGGAAATCCTGTTTAATTAACTGGGTCAATTTCACCAGGTTGTATGCAAAACTGTCACTTGCACTAGGTACAGTGAAATGCTAAGTATAATTGAATCATTAATATTTTTGCAGTTCTCAGGAGAGTAGATGAAGGGGGACAGTCAATGCAAGCTATTAAACCAGTGTGGAAACATGCCCTTCGGCTCAACTTGCCCACACGTCCTAGCTACACTAGTCCCACCTACCTGCGTTTGATCCATATCCCTCAACTTGTCCTATCCATGTCCCTGTCTAAATGTTTCTTAAATTTTGCAATAGTAACTGTCTCAACTACTTCCTCTGGCAGCTTGTTCCATGCACCCACCACCCTTTGTGTGAAAAAGTTACCCCTCTGATTCTTATTAAATCGCTTAAGCTTTAGTGTGAAAGCTTTCAAAGATTTGTGAAATTTAACTATAAATGTGAAAAGAATAGTTAGCATCTGTAAATTGTAAACTTGGCCTTTAGTACAATATTTCACTGCAAGGAGTCATCACAATAAATAGACACAAGGAACTGCAGGTGATGGAATCTTGAGCAAAGCAACTACTGGAAGAACGCCAGAGGTCTGGCAACATCTGCAGTGAGAATGGACAGGCAATGTTTCAAGTTGGGATCCATTTAGTGTGAAATGTCACCTGCCCATTCCCTCCACAGCTGCTGAGCTACTCCAGTACTTTGTTTTGCTTGCTGTAATAGACCTACTTTTAGTTGGCATATCTTAATAGTGTGAATAGTTATTGATATTTAATTTCATTCTCTGATTAAAGCATTGTTGAAACATTCACAGATTTGAGATTTGAATCACTAATATTCTAACCACAGAAACAAGATGTTGCAGGTGAACATTGCTAACATTTGTGGTCAGTGTTGTCAATTGTTTGCTTCCTTGCAGGCACTCCAAAAGTTGAAGAATGAACTGCGTGGCAAGATGGAGAAAGAAATCCGTGAACTGCAGGACATGATTACTCGGGACGATGACAACGTGTACTTCAGAGAACTGGAGGCCGAGCGACTTCAGAGTCAACTACAGATGGCGTCATTTCAGTACAGCAAGACTCCATCACTGTAAACATTTGCCACACAGTGGGCTGAGTGCTTGTGCATTTTCTTAAAGGGCTGAACTAATGAAAGCACAATAACTATATCTCGGATGTACATTCAACTACAGCAGGGTCAGATGGTGGACTCTTGATTTAAATTCTTCCTTTTCTTTTAACAAATCCTCAACTTAAAATATAAATAGGACCAGGTAATTTCAGGTCGTCTAAGTTTACCGCTGTACTCTCCATGAAGACTTTATGTACGATGTTGGCGGCAGAGATGTTTTAATAGAAATATTGAAATTCTACCACGATCTATGCTGAATTAGTGCTCAAATCTTTTTGCTCTAGTAGGAGCCTGAAGCACTGGCTGGATTTCAGCCATGCTTTTACCTGTTCGACCCTGGTGTTATCTATACATGGATGTTTACATAATATCTCCATTTGACACTAATACTGCATAGCTCAAAATTACTTTGTACATTTATCTTGTACAGTGGATAACTAGACTAGCTTATTGAAAGTTGCATTAACAATTTTTCTATGTGATCATGTTTTATTAAACTAATTTATTAAATTGTTTTGTTACCCATATTTCTAAGTAAACACTTACAGTGATCTGAAGGTAGTACACTTTCCGGGTTTGTTTTTACGCAGGGTCTCGGCATCGAGGCAAGCAAGGACATTGTTTTGCAAGGTGCATCAGTTTGGAAAAACTCACTATTATCTAATCATCCATTCAGATTTGTACAACTTTGTCTAACCACACCATAACCACATTTTCAAATCAATTAGATCATAAAATATTAATCAAAATATTTGTCATGAGTTTGTATTGAAGGACACAAAAAGCAGCATTAATCAAATGTTACTGTAACAGGTCATTGAGGCAGGTGCCTTATGTGGAGCAAGTGAGGTAGGTGACCTATCTTGTCAGACACCCCTCCTTCAGTCTGAAGAGACCTGGCCTGAAACATCACATATCCATGTCTTTTAGAGATGCTAATCCAGCACTTTGTGTTCCACCCAAGATTCCAGCATGTGCAGTTCCTTGTCTTTATTTGAAGTTTTGTCTATGCCCATGTGTGCCTGAATCGGGTCATTGCCTCACATTTGGGCATACAACAGCTGTTCAGCTATAGTTGAATACGAGCAGGGATATTGTCACCCATTTGTTGGAGGGAAGATAACAGCAGACGTCAGTTGAAGTATCTGGTCAACCAGACAGGGCTCTGGTGAGACCACATCTGGAGTATTGTGTACAGTTTTGGTCTCCTAATTTGAGGAAGGACATCCTTGTGATTGAGGCAGTACAGTGTAGGTTCACAAGATTGATCCCTGGGATGGCGGGACTGTCATATGAGGAAAGATTGAAAAGACTAGGCTTGTATTCACTGGAGTTTAGAAGGATGAGGGGGATCTTATAGAAACATATAAAATTAGAAAAGGACTGGACAAGCTAGATGCAGGAAAAATGTTCCCAATGTTGGGTGAGTCCAGAACCAGGGGCCACAGTCTTAGAATAAAGGGGAGGTCATTTAAGACTGAGGTGAGAAAAAACTTTTTCACTCAAGAGTTGTGAATTTATGGAATTCCCTGCCACAGAGGGCAGTGGAGGCCAATCACTGGTTGGATTTAAGAGAGTTAGATAGAGCTCTAGGGGCTAGTGGAGTCAAGGGATATGGGGAGAAGGCAGGCACGGGTTATTGATAGGGGACGATCAGCCATGATCACAATGAATGGCGGTGCTGGCTCGATGGGCCGAATGGCCTCCTCCTGCACCTATTTTCTATGTTTCTATCTTGCCCCAATGTGATTGATAAAAATAATTGATGCTCCTGCACACATCATAAGTGATGAAAGTAGTTGTTTGTGATACTTCAGAAACCAGCTGCAATCCTGGATGGAACAAAGTGGAATCGTGAAAACAGTAAGTCTCGCTAGAGGGAAGAGTTGTGATCACAGCCGCCTTCACTGTGACCATTTGAAAATAGTTTTGACAGCTTATTGATACTGATCTTCACGTTTTATTGTTGTGCTGTTGCCCTCCTTGATTAACTTCCTTATAAAGAGCAGCACCCAAGTTGCTGAAATTAAAAATAAATCTGATTAAATTTTGCGCACTGCCAATCAGTAGAGGAAAACAAAATAATCTGCAAACAAATCATTGCACCGGCAACTGCAAAACTAGAATTATTTAAAGTGAAACAGTGAACTGTTATTGGGAGGGAAATAATTAAGGATGGGATGCGGGAATTACTTTGGATAGCATTTTATAATAAGCACTAGATCAGTGGATCTTGGACACAATTGTTTTGATTTTAATCAAGTCCAAAACCTAAACTTCGAAAATCTTCCCACCACCACCCCCAAAATAATGGTGCAAGTGTAAATAAACCACCTCTTAAAAGCAGTTAATTCCTGCTTTTATCCTTGCATTCCAAATGGCTGAGTATACACTCAGGCTAGGAGGGTTTAGATTAACACCCGACTGAGTCGGTGCATAGGTCCCTCACATTGACCTGATTATTTTGTTATTTTGATTTTGTCACAGAGTGATAGTGTGGAAATTGGCCCTTCGGCCCTACTTACCCAACATCTCAGAGCTACACTAGTCCCACCTGCCTGCGTTCGATCCATATCCCTCCAAACCTGTCCTATCCATGTACCTGTCTGTTTCTTAAATGTTGGGATAGTCTCTGCCTCTGGCAGCTTGTTTCCTTGCACCCTTTGTGTGAAGTTACCCCTCAGATTCCTATTAAAACTTTCCCTCCTCCCCTTAAACTTATGTCTTCTCGATTCACCTACTCTGGGCAAACGACTGTGCATCTACCCGATCTATTCCTCTCATGATTTTATGCACCTCAATAAGATCACCCCTCATCCTCCTCCAATCCAAGGAATAGAGACCCAGCCTACTTTCCCTATAGCTCTAGCCCTGGCAACACCCTTGTAAAATCTCTGTACCCTTTAACCTGATGCACCCAGCAAAACCTAAAATGAATGCATCTTATTAACTCGAGCTTTATATAACAAACAAACCAATTTTACCAAGACAACTGAAAATATCCTGAACAAATCCTAAACTCAGCAAAACATCCCAGCCCGTTCTCATTCCATGCTTTACTTTGCCACGCACAGGAAAACAGTGAACGGAGACGAGGAAACACTTTTTCTCACAGAGAGTGGTGAGTCTGCGCAATTCTCTGCCTCAGAGGCAGGTTCTCTGGATGCTTTCAAGAGAGAGCTAGATAGGGCTCTTAAAAATAGCGGAGTCAGGGGATATGGGGAGAAGGCAGGAACGGGGTACTGATTGGGGATGATTAGCCATGATCACATTGAATGGTGGTGCTGGCTCGAAGGGCCAAATGGCCTGCTCCTGCACATATTGTCGATTGTCTAAAATGTTTAAAAAATGTTACTTTCATGACAGAGCTTCTTCATGTAAAAATTACCAAGAAAGTGGATGGCCCCATGACAAATGGTGTTTTATATATTCCTCCCTGAACTCATTACAATTCTCCTTCTACCACCCAAGTTCCATTTGGATGTTTCAGAGCCATGTCAAGGACTGCTTCCAGCAGTGCAGAGCCAGACAGCCACCAAGAGACTAGTTGCCGTTATATCTGAACATTAAGTACAATTTCTGCGGTGAGCGATATCAAAATAAAAATCCTACATTTAAAATAATTCCATGCATGAGTCACACTGTCCCTTAAAGATATTTTCCCTCCACATTCCACCCACTTAAATTCCATACCTTTGCTCATTCATCCTCCCTTAATATGATCCATTCACCAACTACTTTCACTCAAATATTTGAAGATCCTGATTTTGCAAGGTTCGTAAGAGAATTTTGTATTTTAATTTTAATCTTAATCTCTGCTTTGTGTGATTTCCTTACATTTCTAACTTTTTATTAATATCATATTGAACACTCAGAAACGGTATCATCTGTCAATTCTTCACAATCCCGACCCTGCTTCCCATTTTCAGCAGAAACGGTTACAATACCTCGTGTTTCTCTGCATTGTTACACTGCCAACATTTGTGCTTCAACGATGAGCCTGTCAAACAGTTAGGCTAAAGCGTGCCGTGTACAAAGATTATGTGTAACATCACCTGTATTTAGACACAGGTTGGCTTTTTAATACATAGCCGTCATACCTTTAATCACTTCAATTTTTGCACAGGCCGTTTCTCGTAATCCATAAAATATTGTGGCAGCGATATTTTTATTTCCTTCTAATTTAACAACTTTGCTTAGATTGCATTCTCTGTTAATTTATTTGAGCCAAATCTCAGTTCACCTTATTGATCCAATTTCACTGACAAATGTTAGTTGTTACTTTATAGCTTTGCATATTAGCACCGAAATGGCACGAACATTAAATTGGAACATTCATATTGTACTGTCAACAATTTTGGTAATATAATCATAAAGAATATAGAGGCATCAAAGATGTAATGATATCAGAACTGAGGAGGCTTTCACATATCAAAAAATATTCAACAATTGGGGCCCTTTTCTCAGTGGAAAAACTGGGTGGCAATCTAACAGACCATGATTGCGGATGTTTGCCAAACCAGCCTGAGAGGTTTCTAAGGTGGTGAAGAGAACCATGGCTCTTTATATAAGGTGGTCACGAATAAATTTAACCGGAAATTCAGGAGAAATTCTTTCAGCAGAGATTTGTGACAATGTAGAACTTGCGGCCAGAGGCAATAACTGGAAAAAGAATAACAGGCATCAGTGCCAAGCCATACAAGCACAGGGAGAAAAGAAATGAAAGATACCATGACGGATTGAGAGAAGGACCATGTGAAATATAAACACTGGCATGGAACTGCTGAGCTAAATTAACTGTTTTTGTGCTGCAAGTACTTTGTGACTGTAAAATGGTTTAAGTTCTTCCCTTTCCTCGTTGAAGGGAAAAAAACAAAATCAAATCAACAACTTATCTTTGATGTGATGCTACATGAGCTTTTGTTCAATGATGTTTAGAAACCAATGAATTATTTTATTTGTAGGAAAGAATGGCAGATGCTGGTTTAAATCAAAGGTAGATACAAAATGCTGGAGTAATTCAGCGGGACAGGCAGCATCTCTGGAGAGAAGGAATGGGTGACATTTTGGGTCGAGACCCTTCTTCAGACTTCTTTTATTGTTCAGGCACAGGAATACAAATTAATGGCTTCATATAATTTCTTTGTAATTATGTAAAAATAATGAATGGTTATGTTCCTTATGTTGCGAGTCAAAATTGGAATCTGAATATTTAATCATTCTATAGCTGTGTGTGTTTGAGTTACTCATTATTCAGTACTGGAATGGAAATGCTATGAATTAAAAAGGCAAATAATGGTCATTTCAATTTGGATGAGAAACTAAATCTAAACAGTAACAAATGAACAGGTTGCAAAAAGCCACAGAGATACATATTAACCAACTGATACATTAGGACAATTCAATGTCATTCTACTTCCTAGGAAGAATCATAATTATGTGGCAACTACATGTCCTCTGCAGGTTGCAAATGTCCAACGTATGTGTAGCGCGTACATACGAACAAGGGTTTGGGAGACCAGCGTGGTGGATTTGCTGGCTGCTGCAGGCATCTTCCGCCTGATGGGAATTCAGCCTTAATCTGGGGAGGACCTGTACCATTATTAAATAAACACTTTTTCAGCGAATAAACTAGAGATTGGGTGAGTAATAATCTGAGGACAGATTAATAATGTCTATTATTAAATAATTCATTTTGTGACAGTTTTTGTATTTGCAATCAATATTTGATTAGGATAATTAAATAAAAAAACTGACACATCATTTCAGAGTGTCCATCATGGAATATCGACAATATTGGCAATAAACCCGAAAGAATAATTTTAGCGTAAGGATGTTGGGACCTGCCACTAAGCAGTACATTTGTCTTCACAAATAGAGGCATAATGTAGAAAAGTAACGAAGCTGTTACAAACTTTCCTAAACCATTTGTTAAGGCCTCGAATGAATAATGTGACCATTCTGGAGCTTTCTCCAAACTTTGCAAAGATCTTGGAGGAGTGCCAGGATGATACCTGGGTCATGATATTTCAGTTATGGGGAGAACAGCAGAGGATAAGAGGTGATATAATAGAGACATTTAAATTATAGTGACCATTGCTAACACTGTCGTGTGGGAAGGAACTGCAGATGCTGGTTTAAACCGAAGATAGACACAAAAACCTGGAGTAACTCAGCAGGACAGGCAGCATCTCTGGAGAGAAGGGATGGGTGAAGTTTCAGGTCAAGACAGAAGGGTCTCAACCCGAAATGTCACCCGTTCCTTCTCTCCAGAGAAGCTGCCTGTCCCACTGAGTTCCTCCAGGTTTTTGTGTCTATCATTGCTAACACATTTTCAGCGAAATAAACTGGAGATTGGATGAGCAATAATCGGAGGACACAGTTTGATGAACAATTTGAACACCAGTGTGTTAATAGCCGATTAAATGAATAGCTCTTTTTCTTCCCTGTATGAATCTATAAATTTCATTATTACCATTGTGAAGAATTAATGCAATTTCCAACATGGATTAAAGAAACCTCATCCTCATAAAGTGGTTGGAACGAATACTGACTGCCTGCGACCCATATTATTTTCTGTGAAAGTACTGGCTTTGAAAGACTTTTCCTACCTAGAAATTATATTTTCTTGCATTTTGTCCTGATGAGATCCAGTGATGTGCAATTGATCAATAAGCCGACACTTAAATGGTGCAGCATTGAGTGAGGGCAACAATTGAGTGCTCTGGTCCAGGATGATGAGAACTAAATAAGAAAATAGATTACGCAATGTGGCACAAAGCCAATTCCATCTGGTGAACCTGATTCTGCTTTCACTTGACATTAGGTGCCAAGCTCTGGTTGAAGCTTTTCACAGAGACTCCCATCACCTACTCCAATCAAAAAAGATGTTCAAGGAAATATATACACCATGTACGAATAGCATTAGGTTGATTTACTTACTAGAGATTACAGAACAATTCTTGAGTGTTGTCACCTTAGATTACATCTGCTCCCTGTAGTCAAGTTCGGGAACCCATTCAAAATCAGGGATACGAATCAGAAACTCAAAAAAAAACCCTGCAGATGCTGGAAATCTGAAACAAAAAGATGCTGGTAAATCCTGCAGCTCAGACTGCATCTGTGGGCAGTCAAAAAGTTGTTAATGGATCACAAGGAACTGTGATCTGTTACAGATCGCACACCAGGTTGAACTAATGGAAAGGGGGATAAACAAAAAAAAACTGAATTTCATCTACTTACACAATAGCATAGACGAATAACACAACAAAAATGCCCAGCTCTGACATGGATAGAAAATAAGTTAAATGGAAGTTGGAGATTTCAATATTAATTCCAGGAGGCTGTAATGTACACAGAGAGGTGAGATGCTGCTCGTCAAACTTGAGTTCGGTCTTCTTGTAACGATGGCAGGGGATCACAGGGATGGCACAGGTTCAGGGTCACCCTATGTTCAGTCTACAAAGTGGTCACTCAATCTGCTTTCAGTTTCTCCAACATAGAAGCCACATTGTGAACAACTGACTACAGTACACTGGATTGCAGGTGCAAGCAAATTGCGGCTTCACCTGCAAAGACTACCTGGAAGATGGCAAGATGTGAAAGGACAGATATTGTGTTTTTGCACTGGTCTCAGGATGCAGTGAATGGTGTGGATAGAACACTGCACCATGGAGTTGCAAAGGGAACAGTTCCATCAAAATGCTCAAAGGGGCGGGAAAGGGGCATGTGATTTTGTTGGTGTCATTTTGCTTTAGGTGACAGAAATGACCAATGGGTGATCCGTGGAATATGGAGATTGCAGTGGTGAAAGGAGAGCACCGGGACAGAGGGGGAAGGAGCACAGCAGAAAGTAGATGGAATTTAGTTTGGGGCTCTGCCCACTTTGGCAGAGAGGAAGCAATGGATCAGTAAGGCAAACGTTTCAGATGCACTTGTCGAATTGCCAGAGCAGATATAACAGAAACAGAGTCTTTACAGGAGACAGGTAGGAGGAAGCAGAACTCTAACTGTAGTTGTAATTCTATAGGTTTGTAATAGATATGGAGAGATCCAGGAGTTAGGAATGAATCCTGTAAAGTTGACAGAAAAGTGAACATTGTAGTAAACAAAACACGAATACCAAGATTAACTGTAGAACATTTTCAACTCTATACTGGCAAAAAACAGTGAATCAGTGAAAGACTTTAGATGCATCCTAGAAGTGTCGTTTTAATTTAGTTGCCTTACTAATTAGTTTAAATTAAATGTAAAATGGTAAATTGAAGGGATTGTGTTTCAGGACCAACCCATTGTTGGATATCAGTTTTAAAATATTGATTTAATGAACAACTTACAGAAGGCAGACATAAAATTGAACTGTTTATGCTGAGTGCGCAAACAGCATACACTTTATTGCTCATTCTGCATGGGTACATACATGAAAGTTTGTTTCCACACAGTTTTATTTGTTTTTTTTAAATTATTAAAGCCCATGTAACAGCTGGGGTGAAATACAATGTGTTAACGATGCTAGAACACTCTGTAATAAATACAAATAAAATGGAAATGAGAAAAATCTAAAACAAAATAAAATATGGTGTTTTAAGAACTGGGAAGTAAAGCCAAGGGATTAATTGTAAACTAATTACATCTATATATAAAAAAAGATTTTAACAACTGGTAGACAATATTCTATTAACTGAAGTGTTACGTACAGTGAACTGCTCCTGTCTGCTTTAATGTATTATTCAATTTTTACAGCATATTTCAAGTCTGAAGTGAGGGGAGCATGCTGGATGTTGTCAGCTGTATGATGAAGCATGCGTTTTATTACAAGAGCAACACTGGCCAACTTTGTCTTTTACTTCTATGTATACAGCTCATTTTAAATCTGCCATTGATATGCTTAGGCATAGTGTTATATATTGTTTTAAAATAGATCATGAAAAATAAGAGACTGTGTGTGCGCACTGAGCACTTATTAAGATGAGACAGTTTTAAGTATCCACTGGGAACTCTTATATCAATGGGATGTCAGCTGGCGTCCTGTTATTTTAGAATGAGGAGAGATGGAATGGGGTCAATAGACCGAACAGAACTAAAATCCTAAGATGTGCAAAAAGTGGTTTAAAAAGTTAAAATACGATTAACTTAAAAAGTTGAAATCATCACAGTATTAGCCTCAGATTTATATATCACGCCTCACCCAGAACTGTACAAAGCACCATTTCAAGATACTTTCCTGTCGGATGATGCTCTTTCAACTGATAGGCAGCAGTGCAGGGCAAAAAAAATAAGGTTGCTTTATCAACAGGTGCTCCCATTACAGAAATACTATCATTCGACAAGAATGCAACAAGTTATAAATATATTAAAACTCACATGAATGTAAAGGATCCGTAGAACATTTCCTATCATTAAAATTACAAGTAAAAATCATACATTGAATTCAAACTCCTTAAGAGTCAATCAGGGGTTCTCAACTATCTCAATTTAATATACAGGTCATAATTCATCTTATGGATAGAAAGACATAACTGAGGACAACGCTCTTCAATGTTATATTTTAATAATTGCAGTTGGCTATACTAGAATGTTCACCTCAGCCCAGTTTTAACTAATAAAGTGGAATGTAATTCATACCCTTTACGTTGCAAAAGTTCTGGGAGCATAAAAACCAACATAAGTCGCTTTGTCGAGCGTTGCCACTTTTAATATACAATAAAGTATTTATCCCTTACTTCATGTAAATAACTGATGCAATAATAAAGAAAATTGATTAAAGAAACTTCAGTTAGCAATGCTGGTTGGTGATATACAATTCATTAAAAAAATCCCTCCTCATCAACTAGGAGGACTGGGGACAAGTGGTTATGGCTGAGGGCTGAAATAATATAGATCGCTTCTCCTGTGATGACTTTATGTATATAATATATATATATTATAAATATATATAAAAAACTGGATTCATAGACAATCCAAATCTGGAACGCACCAGGAAGAATATTTCTTAAAACAAGATGATTTAGGCAATTTTCCATTTGAGAATCCATTTTTAATATTGTCCACAAGAGCTCAGTTCTGTTGATAATTTTGATGCTTCGGATCCAAGGAAAGTGGGAGAAAGGTGATGTTACGGCATAAGTCAAGTCAGCTCAACAATAGGTTGTTGTACCGAATGCTGCAGTCTATATCATGATGCATGGGGATATTAATAATTAGCAAGGAATAAATGGGCTTAAGACTGATGCCTAAATAGTACTTTCTGTAGTAGTCTTTTCAATCAGAAATGCTATCAAGAATACTGCTAACTGTTCAAAACATAAAAAGCCACCAGTCTTTTAATTTTTCAGGTATTAGTTTAGCAGCTGACAGTCTCACGGCAAATACCAGGTGACTGGTTTCCTCAATGTTAGCCTAATCATCCATTCCCTCTTGCTTTCCCCCTGCTGAGTAAGGGAAAGACATCCTGAATATTCCAAGCACTGCTGGAACCTCGGCAGGAGAAAGCTCTCACTGACAGGTGCATATGGAAGTCCCACCATTGGCGAGGATGTCATTCCACGGCAAAGCCACAAGTCTCTTCAATTGCCGTTAGCAGCTTCTCATAGAGTTTTTCATAGTTCTCATAAGGAGGAATGTCAATTCTATTAAAGCTGGGGAAGAAAGAGACAAAGAAAACATCTCAATAGTCTGACATGATTGGGTACAATGTTATTTGACAGGACTTTTAAAGATACAAGATAGGAAAGGTGACGACTGTGCACTGCCTCAGAAGGCATCTACTATTTCTTACATGGCAATCGTTGCACTCTTGTAATTATATATGATCATAAATAATATGATTTTATTGAAATGTATTAAAAACAAAGAATATCACTGTATCTAGGTACCTGTGACAAAGTACCCATGAACTATTTTAATTACATCCCCTTACTATTTGCATCAGGTCCCTGATCCATCTTTTCATTTATTTACAACTCTAAGTGCAAATTCTGCTGTAGTTCTCTCTCCATGCACGACACCAGTCTGCTCGGTTCAGGGAACGCGAGAGAGAGAGAGAGAGAGAGAGAGAGAGAGAGATACACGATGACAGAACATTATTACTGGCTGTTTTCAATAGTAAGCCGATCCGCCAACCTATTAATTCTGCAAGTGTAGTACAAGTTTAATAGAGTGGGTGGATTCCGCCAAGATACTGTCTTTCTCGTTATGTTCCACTGATTCATTTAATTAACCACGTTTTTTCATTTCCTCGTCCCACTTTAAAAAAAACTTGTAATGGTACTATTAAACAAACTAAATAAAAACGTCATCTACCAGGTATGTGCTTTGGGGAGGTTGTTAGGGCTGGCATCGATCTGGTGAATGGTAAAAAGCCTTGGACCTGCTGCACCTGTTGTAATCATAAGATGGTACAGTATCAGTTACTCTGTGTTACCTGTAATCTTAGCACACATTTCATCACAAAATAACATTGAGATGCTGATATACCTTTTCCCAGCCCCACTTGCCCTCTGACACGCGGGGAGAGAGAAGTGATCAATGTTTTGTAGTACACCGGGCTCACCTTGCAACGCTTTGAAACCCTGTAGAGGCACTCGGGAGGATCCGGTGACAAACTGGAGTAATCGGGCTCGTCTTTCCTCATCGAAAGACTCCACTGCCTTCCAAAACCACTTAACAATATTGCTATCTGGCGTACAGTGTTTTAACCTAGTGTTTGATTTCCAGTCGATGATATCAATCTTTCCAAGGCCGCAGATAATGAGCTGGAAGAGTCAATAAAGAGCAAGTGAACATAGTTACAGAGTGGAGACAAGGAACTGCAGATACTGGTTTACCAAAAAAGACACAAAGTGCTGGAGTAACTCAGCAGGTCAGGCAGCATCTCTAGAGAACGCTGAGTGAGCTTTTCAAGTCGGAACACTTCTTCAGACCTTCTTCTTGAATCTGAAAAAGAGTTATGTCGCCTATCCATGTTCTCCTGAGATGCTGCCCGACTCAAGGCCTGACTGCCCCCCTACATCACTGCGTGCCTCTTTTGTTACACGGTAACCTCACCAGATTTCCCAGCTACTGAAAATAGCTGGTAGTTTTTTATTTCAATTCTAAATAAAAACAAACTGCAGATGATGAAAATGTGAAATAAAAACAGAAAATGCCAAAGTCACTTAGCAGGTCAGACAGCATCCAACAAGAGAGAATCATAGATAATGTTTCAGTTAGAACTGGGGAAACAATGGAAATAAATTTGTTTAAAGTTGCAGAGTGTGGGAACGCTGGATAAGATGAGGCCAGAGCTGTCATCTGGATAACGTGTAAAGGGCATCCAATTAATTTGTGTTATTACAGGGACTGTTAGAGGGTGAAAATATGAACATAGGAACAGAAGATTCATATTTACAGGAGCAGGGCAAGTGTGGCTACCATTTTCACTCTGAATCAGTAAACTGCGTACTTTCTCATGGCAATGAAAAAGACACCAAGTGTGAAAAACCAACGCAGAATAAATGGGTATTATGTACCGTGACAAAAACTCACCTCCAACTCCTTCTCATCAAATGTTTTCAGCAAATGCTGTGGGATCACCTCATTGAATCCTTTCTGCAGAGCCAGAAACTGGGCCTCAATACCTCGTAGAAACCGCCAGTTCACGTACAGCCTGAGGCAGGGAACAATTTCTCAAGTTAATGTGGGGTGGGTATATGGAACATGCTGCTCGAGGAAGTGGTAGAGGCAGGGACAATTAGCATATTTAAGAAATTTGGATTGGTTTCAAGAGATTGAATTTGGAAAGGTTTAGAGAGATATTAGAATACCATTGACCATTAGATTTCTAATCAATGGTGACCAAATGATGATATTTGATTGCAGGGAATCCAGCCATGGTAATAATTCCCAAACAGTGCTGAATTTGCTGATCTTGGATAAGGGAAAGGGAAGGTGTAGGAAAAGTGCTGGAATTGACTGGTACATGTAAATAGTAAGGAGGATAATTAAAGCTGAGTCACCTCTGATGAAAGATGTGCTTATCTGCACAATTATGATTGAGACATAGCCCTTGATAGGACAAATGACTTTGGACTTTCAGTATCAAGAATGACCAAGTCATACCAGTTAGACTTTGGAAGAGGGTGGTGGAGAAAGGATAGGAGAGGGAAAAAGCAATTCAAAAATTAAAAACGAAAGCATTTGAAAGATTGGTAGAAAACAATAGAAGAATTGAAGCTAACGGTAACAAGCAATAAAGAGGGATGAGTGCAGGTTGTGTTTGGGAAGCACTCGTTTCAGCTGCTCAATGGGTTGGATTAACATTACCGCCAATAAACAAAGTTCCCTCAGATTTTGAGAGTAAAATTATTTACATTGCTGAATTGTCAACATTGTAGGGCGTGATGCAAAAATCTACAAAATGATTGGTTGGGAAAAAAAAGTTACTTCAGTAATGGTGATGAATAAATATTTCAATGGAGATTAAGTACTTGCTGACTTTGTGAAAATACCCAGGCGTCAACCCACAGCACTGACAGATGTATCCTTAAGCAGGTACACATAAACTTACTTACTTACTTACATGGGGGGGGGGGGACTGATCTCCTGATAGATACTTTATTTACATTTCCTTACCACATTGCAAAGCTGTAACATGCACTTAACTGTACAAATCTGTACTCTTACTGAGCATCTTACTGAGCTGGTGGGTTACTGACTATTTTGCTGATGAGGGAAAATTGTGCTCAAAGTATCATCATAGAATTGCAATGAACCGGAGAAGCCTGTGGTGTCTCATACCTGACATACTCTTTCTTGGTTTCTTCTGTAACAGGGATGCTTTTCCCATTTGGCTTCAATTCATGTTGAATGATTTCTCCATAGGCATTATGCTCTACGCAGAATGTGTGATCTAAGACACCGGTGATGTCATTTTCACTACATGGAAGAAAAATAAAATTGATTAATTCAACTATTCTCCTCCCAAAAAGTGCACACACCTTGATTAGTATATTTTATGAATAATCAGTTGATAAAGAAGTTAAATAAATTTTAGACAACAGAAATACAACAATCTTTGGATATCAAACACAATCTACATTGCAATTTTATGAACAAAAGGGGTCCTGTTGACCATTATACCCAAATATCATTAAGCAGAACAATAATACAAATATCATCTGATGGCCAACATGTTTTTTGTTCAATTTTGTTAATGAATGAGACAACCATTTAAAATCTTCCCTTCACTTTGGAAACAGAGAAAGTTGAGGGGGGGGGGGGGGTGTCGTGTTGATCATCAAAGCTCTCAAGAGATTTGGGAGGACTGGGGTTTCTTCACTGAATTGAAGGGCTGGCCACCATCCACATCACACCACTGAAGTCAGGAACACTTCGTGTCAGCAATACTTTGTGTCAGCAAGATACATATTCCACATCCAGACAAAGTAAACACAAGTATTTTTTTTTTGTGGGGATACCATTGGTCCAATAATTGTGAAGAACAATGATGATAAATAATCCATTTGTAAAACAAAAATTGGACAGAACACAGTAATTAGTATTGGTAGATTGTTACATTTTGGGTTTTGTTTTCCTGTTATGTTCTGCACATTTTGACGAGTGTGTTTCAGATTACATCTATTAAAACACCATAACATCTATGTCTCAGATGGGGTACTCACTTAATCCAATACCTGGGGCACATCCAGATAATGAACAGAGAACTCTTTCAGATTGTTTAAGCTACTGGTTTTATGTTATGCCTTCAACAGAGCCCCCGAGCTTTGGGAGACAGCAGAATAATATAAGACTAGACTTTGTCTTGGACTTTAAATCCAAAATGCATTATTAAATAGTAAAAGAACAAGCAAACAGTAGAAGTAATGCAACAGATATATTCACAGAAGTCTAGCAGATGCCACAAAGTAAATAGTTCACGACTATGCTGTAAAACATCTCGATATTTGATGTAAAAAATATATTTTCTAACAGCTATGGGAGATATCCAGCTGACCAAATATGTCCAAAGTTTTATTATGTTCCATGATTTTAAAAGAACATCAATTAATAAGTTCCACACAGTGTAGATGACCCAATGAATTTAAATGTTAGTGATTTCAAAAATACAAACATTCATAGAGAAACAAATCAAACAAGTTATTTTCATTTGAATTGAATTGTGTGGGTCCTTCCTTAGACAGACAAGATCAGCTAATTGTTGCAGCAACACAACAAGTAAAGCTGGCCACAATTTTGATGAATGAACGACATTTGAGCTCGAGCCCTCAACCCAAAACTGCACTGAGATACAAATCATTCACTGCCACTGAGTACTTATGCAGACGTCTAATGGACTGTGAACAATCAGAGTAGGACTTACAAACACCCTCAGCTTTCAAGTGAAGTTCATGTGTGAAACCACTTTTTTATTTTAAAGATAAATTACATTGATTTGTAGATTCTTCAAGTGAGCTTTGAAAATAGCCTCAATCTGCCCCACCCCATTTTGATTTTACTATTACTAAACAAAATTGCCAACATTATTTTACATGCCGAGAGAGAAAACTGCTATTTAGAATGGAGTTATGATGTACATACAGAATCCAGACTAAGCTGTTGTGTAGATCTGGGTCCACAGACTCCATGTCATCCAGTGTGATAGACTTTCCCAGCAGCTGCTTGTAGAAGGGTAGAGTGAAGCCCCCGTCAATGTAGTGTCCATGAAACACTGCCATCCCCATTATCCGACCGACAAAATGGAAATAGGACAAATGCTCCTAATTTGGAAAGAACAAGATCACAGTTAGACAATGCTCCAAAATAAGTTGGAAGGTAGACACAAAATGCTGGAGAAACTCAGCGGGTGAGGCAGCACCTATGGAATTGGCGACGTTTCGGGTCGAGACCCTTCAGAGTCTAGACCCGAAATGTCGCTAATTCCTTCTCTCCAAATGCTGCCTCACCCGCTGAGTTTCTCCAGCATTTTGTGTCTACCTTCCATTTTACCAGCATCTGCAGATCTTTCTTAAACACTCTGAAATAAGTTGCCTCAAATTAAACATTTTGCTGACATTTTTAAACAGGTAGATTAATTGTCAATACATATGAAAAAGAAAAATTAGGTTTTCTTTAATTATTACTTTTGCTATGTAAAACTGTACAAAAATGAAGGACTAACTTCAGAATTCTTGTTAAGAAAGTATACAAGGCTTTCCCCCCTATTTTCCAAGTAGTTTCTATCCCACCACGCTATTTCCTACACTGGAATTTCTAGACATTCTCATATTTCAACAAGATTTTTTCATTTACAAGGTACCACGTTTTTTGTGGACTCAAAAAGCCATCTGTACATTCTTCTCCATTAGGCACAGTCAGAAATATAAAGCAAATAACTTTATAAATTTTGCATGCAGAATACTTGCTCAAATTGAAGGAACGACGATACTCTGAAGATTAAAGAGCAATTACACTTTCCCTGCATACCTCATCATACTTTTTTAAATGGTAACATTCAAAAGTATTAATTTCATTTAAAGCTTAAAATATTGTTATCCTAGCTTAGAGTTGACAATTTAAAATACTATCAAAAGCTGTGACATTTAAAAACTGCAGTATCATAATCTTTCGATTTGAAGGGTAGGATCCAGACACACTAATCTTTCTTCAATATTTCAAATGTAAATGGCATTCGGAATTGAAGTTAAAAGCGTTAAAAAAAACATATTTTCTGGAGCTGCATGTGAAATGCTCAAGGGGCTGGTTACAGAAGCAGCCACTATGAATCCAGTAGTTCTCATCCATAAATCAGCCAGTAGCATATCAGGTAAGCAATTCAATACCTTTCACCGCATGAACTGTCTGGGAGACTCCATTTAGTTTGGGACAACCGATCTCAAGCTGCATAAATTGAATTTCCAAAACCAAATGAGCTAATACAAATATTTTTCAAAGACATTTTACGTCAATTCTAAGTTAATGTAAAGAAAAAAAAACTCAAAACCGTATTCATCCTCAATTTTGCTTTTCTTGCCCCATCAGTTTTCTTTGGGTTCCTTATACCAGAACCCTGTACCAAGCAAACTCAATAAAGTGCAAGTGCAAATTCACACCTTATGAATGCTGCGCCAGACTGGCTCACACAAACTTCAGATTAAACCGCTGCTCATTTCCACACAAATCTGTTCCAATATAATGCTGACTCTGTGATGGCAAAATGCCTTTGTAAAGTCACAATATAACTTCCATTCCTACTACAAAATTACAATGGAATTAGAATCACCTACCATAATTCCAGAAATAAGAACCATAAGGTTTATTAACTAAGGTACACAAAATTGCTGGGGAAACTCAGCGGGTGCAGCAGCATCTATGGAGCGAAGGAAATAGGCGACGTTGGGGTCTGAAGAAGGGTTTCGGCCCGTAACGTCGCCTATTTCCTTCGCTCCATAGATGCTGCTGCACCCGCTGAGTTTCCCCAGCAATTTTGTGTACCTTCGATATTCCAGCATCTGCAGTTCCCTTTTGAACAGGTTTATTAACTAACTAGCTTAATAAAATGCAAATCATTTTCTATCTGTGCCATTGTAAGGTTGCACTTTTAACCACAGTTCTCGGACTCATATTTAAGGCTGGCAATAACTATTTAATTGAATAAATGAACAATTAAAATAGAGGACGGACAACAAACATACACATATTAAATCCTCCATTTAATGACTCAACAAAGAACGGACTGAAACTGGCAAGAGCACCAAGACAAAACTGGGCCAACTCAAGCCTCAAGTGTTAGTGTACCAAGAAATCATGCAATTTGACGAGATATTACCTGACATACACAGCGCCAATTTACCATAGACGATTCAGACCATTATTAAATCTAATGATTGTTTTGTGATTTTTTTCCTTGCATGTCATTATATTTAAATTAATCTCTCATTTGAACACAAGTCTCATTCCACTCTTGTCTATCAACGGCCAATTACTATAAGAATAGTTTACTCACGGCCATAAGTATGCACACAGACCTGTGGGTTTTCAAGAATAATCCAGATCTTTCTGCTTTCACTCTCTTGGGTTCATCTCATCGGACGGACTACATGCAATCATCAAAACCAGTGCATTTTGGTCTACTGGCTATTCTCATGATTGTACCTGTACCAAAGAATGCCTCTCCAGCTTGTTTGAATGACTACCGACCGGTGGCCCTCACCTCAGTAGTCATGAAATGCTTTGAGAGGCTGGTCAAGAAACACATCTGCGCCTTCCTCCCTCGCAACATGGACCCGCTACAGTTCGCATACCGTCCGAACAGATCCACGGACGATGCGGTCTCCCAGGTTCTGCACACCACGCTCTCTCACCTTGATAGCCAGAAGGGGGGCTATGTGAGGATGCTGTTCATTGACTACAGTTCAGCTTTCAACACGATAGTCCCCACCAGACTTGCTGAGAAGCTGCTGGAACTGGGACTTAACACTCCCCTGTGTGCCTGGGCCTGGACTCTCACCGCCAGGCCCCAGGTAGTCAAGATGGGAGGAAATACATCAAAGACCCTCACCCTGAGCACAGGGTCCCCCCAGGGTTGCGTCCTCAGTCCCCTACTATACTCCCAGTACACACA